>NC_134488.1:113112757-113195257 GCF_040206685.1 Ascaphus truei | reverse complement strand
GTGTATATATGTGTGTGTGTATGTGTGTATGTGTGTATGTATGTGTGTGTGTATGTGTGTATGTGTGTATGTATGTGTGTGTATGTGTGTATGTGTGTATGTATGTGTGTGTGTATGTGTGTGGTGTTTAGAAAGGTTTAATAAAGTAAAATAAATAAAATACATCCATGCATGCTGGGGTAAAAACACCTTTACATACGCAAGTACATATACATACTGTATATATATATATACATATACACACACACACACACACACACACACACACACACACACACACACACACACACACACACACACATACTGTATACACACACAGTTACCCAGTGACACACACACACAAACACACACACAAACACCCAGTACCTTCCCAGACTGTCGCTCACAGCATACACACAAAAAGTGTGCGTCACGTGCACACGCGTGAGGCACACGCGCACGCACACTATATTACTGGCCTTAGAATACTTTCTGGACAAGTTACCTGCCTACTGTATCTGAACAAACTCCTCACCCCTACCACACGCAGCACTTATCTTCTGAGATCTGACTCCAAAAGACTGCTCATAGTCCCAAGGTTCAACAAGGAATCCGACCTTCTGTTACTGTGCACCTCATGATTGGAACAACCTACCAGAGGCTCTCAAAGCTATCTCCAGGTTAAGTAATTTCAAGATTTCAGCTGTCTCACATTTTAATCTTGTCTGTAACTGTTAATTGTCTGTTACAGACGCCCATAATCCTATATTATCTCTAACTGTCCATGTAATGTCTGGAAATATAATGTGTAACGATGTATTGTCATCATAACTCTGTGCCCCGAACATACTTGAAAATAAGAAATAACTCTCTATATATCACATTTTATTACTTTAGCAGTACAGTACAATAGCTTAGCAGTGATAACAGACAGATGGAGCATCTTTCTAGCAGGAATTATACCTCACTAACCATTACATTGGATTTGTTTTACTCCAATAGTTAAAGTAAACCACAAAGGGTCAAGAGTTAGTGCCGCAGTAGGATGACGAGGGTGAATCTGTCAAAGGTAAGAAACCCATTGATTGTCTTTTATTTAATTGTGTGGGTTTTTTTTTTAGGTTGCCCATTGACTGGCAATGTGTTTATTTATGCCCCTTTCTGGGTATAGATAAGCACAGTGACAATCAATGCATGTTTTGGCACATGCTTGTTTTTTTTAATTGTTATGTATTGTATTTCTTGTTATGTGTTGTTTTTTATCGTGCTCATTTATTGCCATTGTGCCAATCCATGCCCATATGTGTATGTGTATTTGGGGCATGGGTCACCAAAGTCACAATCAATGGCTTTATTGTCCAAGGATTGTTTTTATTTAAATGTAATGTGTTTTATTTTGTGATTCTTTTTTTTTAGGTTGCCCATTTATTGTAATTGTGGTAGTCCATGCCCATATTGTGGGCATGGTTTACCACAGTAACAGTCAATGGGTTTATTGGCAAGTGTACTGTTATGTCAATGTTACTTTATTTCTTTTGTTTTACAAACAAATGGGCAACTGTGCTATTAGCCATTATTGGCTACTAGTGTATTTGTCCATTTGTATGTGTGGTGATGGAGCTAGATTGGGTGGGGGTGGGGGTAGTTGCCCCGGGGAGGGTGGTTAGACCTCCTGGGTGGGTATTGAAGGGAGGGGGTGTTAACCCTTAATTACCAAAGCAGTTACTAACCAAAAGGGAATTAAGGGGTTAGTGGCCAGTAGTTAGTTTTTTTTTATTTTATTGTTACTGCCCACGCAGTATGAGGAGGACGCAGAAGATGGTGATGAGGATGAGGGTGGCCATCCTCCTGGCAGGGGTAAGTACAACTTTAATTTACTTTATGCAGACTAGATAATGTTTTATTTGTAATGGGTAAATGAGCTATTATCCAGATGTGGATAATAGGGATTTTGCGTATTACTGTACTGTATGTGTTGGGGGGGGGGGGTGTTGTTGGGGATAGAGGGGTGGGTAATAGTGCGCCCATTCATTGCAATTTGGGTTATTGCTCCCATAGAGGGCATAGTTAACCACACTGGCAATCAATGGGTGTATTGACTAGTACAGTATTGGTGTTTGTATTGTATTGCGTTCCTCCACTCGTTCCTCTGAACGCCTCTGGAGGAAATCTCATACTCTCGCAGACTTCCTTCACTACAAATTTATGCTATCCTGTTTCAACTCTGCCCTCTTGCAAGCTAAACAAGCCTACTTTTCTTCTCTAATCAACATGCACAAGTCTAAGCCACGCCGACTGTTCTCTGTCTTTGATACTCTACTCAAACCACCCTCAGCGGCCTCTCTTTCCTCCATCTCCGCTCAGGACTTTGCTGACTATTTTAAGGAAAAGTTGGAATCCATACGGCAGAATATCCCCTCTGTTTCTTCCTCCCATCCTACACCTCTTCCTAACTCTACTCCTGCCTTCCTTGACTCTTTTTCCACTGTCTCAGAGGAGGATGTGTCGCTGTTGATCGCCTCTTCTCCCTCTACCACTTGCCCTCTTGACCCCATTCCCTCCCATCTCCTTAAACCTCTTGCTCCTACTATAATCCCTACTCTCACAAACTTTTAACTCCCCCCTCTGCTCTGGAACCTTTCCATCCTCCTTCAAACATGCAACAGTCATACATTACTCAAGAACAGCAAGCTTGACCTACCTGTCTTTCTAACTATCGGCCTGTCTCCCTCCTGCCTTTTGCCTCTAAACTCCTTGAACGTCTTGTATTTTCTCGCTTGCTCCATTTTCTCAACACCTATTCTCTCCTAGACCCTCAACAATCTGGCTTCCGCACTGCTCACTCCACGGAAACAGCCCTCACTAAAATAACTGACGACCTCCATGCTGCCAAAGACAGAGGTCATTACACTCTGCTCATATTACTCGACCTCTCTGCAGCATTTGACACCGTGGACCACCCTCTTCTCCTTCACATTCTCCATACTCTTGGTATTCGGAACAAAGCTCTATCCTGGATCTCATCCTACCTCTCCCATCGTACTTTGAGTGTCTCTTCTGCTAACACATCCTCCTCCTCCTCTATTGATCTCTCTGTGGGGGTACCCCAGGGCTCTGTCCTGGGACCTCTTCTCTTTTCTCTGTACACACTCTCTCTAGGTGACCTAATAACATTTTTTGGGTTTAATTATCACTTCTATGCTGACGACACACAAATATACTTTTCCAACACCTGACCTTACACCTGCTGTACAAACCAAAGTTTCTGAATGTCTCTCTGCTATATCATCCTGGATGGCCCTCCGTCGCCTTAAACTCAACATGGCTAAAACAGAGCTCGTCATACTTCCTCCCAAACCTGGCCCTACTACCTCCTTCCACATTACTGTTGGAACTACGATCATCCACCCAGTAGTCCAAGCACGCTGCCTAGGGGTCACACTCGACTCCTCTCTCACATTCGCCCCTCACATTCAAAACATTTCTAAAACCTGTCGCTTTTTCCTCCGCAATATAACAAAGATACGCCCTTTCCTCTGTTGCTCGACTGCTACAACTCTGACTCAGGCCCTCATTCTCTCCCGTTTTGATTACTGTAACTTCCTGCTGTCCGGCCTTCCTGTCTCTCACCTGTCTCCCCTACAACCTATCCTAAACGCTGCTGCCAGAATCACTCTACTCTTTCCTAGATCTGTCTCAGCATCTCCCCTCATGAAATCCCTCTCCTGGCTTCCGATCAAATCCCGTATCTCACACTCCAATCTTCTCCTCACTTTTAAAGCTTTACACTCTTCTGACATCACGGTGGGGGCATGCGCAGCGTCATTTGATTCCAAAGGAGCAAGAAGGTGGCAGAAAGGAGGTGGCCGACACAGGAACGTAGCATCTGATTAGGTCCGACAGACCCGACAGCACGGCAAAATTGTATGGGGGCGGAAATTTTTGCCGCCCCCAAAGTTTGCCACCTTAGACCTGGGCCTAACAGACCTAATGGGAAATCTGACACTGTTGATCCCATTTCTCCTCCCTTGAGGTGGCGAGATGAGAACCTGCGAGTTGCAGCCACGATGTGCATCTCGGAGCTACTAAAATAGCTCCATATTTAAAAAAAACGCGAGTTCGAGCATTTTTTGAGCTCCCGCACCATGTGTCTGAGCAGGATCGCTACCGATTGGGGGAAAGCACTTTTTGAGCGAGTTTGGCAAGTTATAGAAGCTTTCTGCATAGCTACATATGGAAACTCATTCGAGAAGTGTCCGAAATGCTTGATAAGTCATAAGCTACTAGAATAGGCCCCTTAGCTGGATTTCCAGGTAAAGGGATCAGCTAATCACAGTGAAATTCAGACAACGTGTCCTGGTTTGATACAGTATTTCCCTATTGATTTACCATATGGAATTCTGTATGTGGAATCTGTATGTGGAATCATAGTTGCAATACCAGTGCTAACAAAGTTTGTCCCTATCAGCCAGACTTATACGGTACCCACAAGCTCACCGGACGTACAGAAAAATCTAGATGCCATAAGGTTTGAAATTTCAAAAAGAGGGAAAAAGCCAGAGGACTGAGGTGGTAGAGAGAAGATTAAACATTTTCTAAAAAAATTCTTAGAAGCATTTTAACTCTCCAGCACAGATGGGGTGATAAACTTTTGTCAAAAGGAGCAGCTGTCAGCATTTGCTTAGTGGTAGGATGTGTGGGTTCACACTATCGCAAGCAGTGAGTCTGTTACCACCGGTGTCCCCTGTATTGTGAGACAATGCATTTTGGAAAAGCAACCCTGAAGTATATTTAATGCAATGATGAGACCAACATACAATCAGATTTCCAGACATTGTCACTTGGGGAGAGCCTCTCTTGATGAAGGGGCTGTTTCCTGAAATGTTACATTAATCATCCTTTTGTCTCTGTGTTTCGAAATTCGCAGCACTCTGTAGTTAACTGCTATGAAATGGGCCCAGCAGACATTCATTTCCCCCTTCTTCCCTGGCCACACACAATTCCCCCCAATACCCATACAACCCCCCAACAAACAATAATAACCCCCACAAAATAATTACCCCAATACAAAACATCACTACCTCACTACCTCCGAAATACAGATACCACTATCCACACCACTACCCACCCCAAGTACAAACACCGCTACCCCCCAGATACAGATACCACTACAACCTCCTCCCCCTGATACACACAACACTCCCCCCGGAGATACAATTACCACCACCCCATATACAATTAGCCCCCAATACAATTTCTACCACCCCCCAAAATACAATTACCACCACCCCCTCCCACCAAAACACAATTACCACTTACCTATGATTGCTACCACCGGGCCCAGGTTCCCGGCTCTCGGGAAACTGGGCCTGAATTCCGGGTGCACCCAGCATCCAGCTTCAGGCGTGCAAGGCGGGAGAGAAAGGACAGCCTGGGAAGAGGCAGGTATGAACCATAGGGCTGGCTTTAGAGCAGATCGATAGGTGCGGTCCTTCAGCGTGCCCCCAACACCGCGCCTAACGATCTATCCTAAAGTCAGACCTGACAAGTAGAGCTGCCACCTGGATCCTGTTAGTATGAAAAAGTTTAGCCATCCCAGTTTTTTTAAATTGGGACTGAGACATTTAAAAGACTTCAGTGGTTAATCAGGCAAGTTTGACCAGTTCAGGCTTTCAAAACTTTCATCCTTATTTTATCATCTGGACTGACTAAAACTGTACAAAATATCTAGAGCTTCATAGAAATTCTAAATATAAGGCTGGGTTGGCTGTGGACGCGTCGCAGACATATGCTGCTTACAGTTGCCAATGGCAACATCACTCCAGAAAAACTGCTACCGAGGGAAGATTCTGACTATAATGACTAGTGGCATGATAAAGATACTACACAACTGTGAGCAGAAAAGGGTGATCTTGTGACCAGGGTTCAATGTCTGTGCTTTTATTATTATTTATTATTTTATTACATACTGTAGCCAACACTGTAAAAGACTCAGGGCCATAGTTACTAAGATGTGTTAAGCCACACGGCACCCTATGGTTCATTGAACTAAATAGGCCATAGGGTGTTCAATGGGGTATCAAATAAAAAATCCCATTGTTTTCAATCGGATTTGTGTCTTTGACAAACCTGCTGATTTTTTTTTTTGCCTCGGAAATGCTTCACTGTTAGTACATGGATCCCATAGATTGCATATCCAGGAGGAAGCATTTAAGCACCTGCTGTATTTTGTCTTTCATTGCTAGTTGTTCAGAGATCAAGGCCACCAAGCAATTTCTAAACAAGGGACACGTGAGATCCGGGTGCTTTGTGTGTATCAGTATTCTCAGTATATACATCTTTCACGGCAGCCATGCCCCCTACTCACCCCATCTATTTATCCCCACACACAGCTGCCTTGGTGCTCAACACTGTTGTTAAGGGAACACCATGAGGCAAAAGTGATCATTGAAGTGGCAGGAGGCATTCC
The DNA here is from genome assembly GCF_040206685.1 of Ascaphus truei. Lineage (NCBI taxonomy): Eukaryota > Metazoa > Chordata > Amphibia > Anura > Ascaphidae > Ascaphus > Ascaphus truei. The sequence goes on along the minus strand of NC_134488.1, from coordinate 113,188,809 downwards.
AATAATACTTGTTTATTCATTGTACTGTATAATCTTTATTAGCAACAGCAAATGGGAGCTAAAAGTTGAAGTGCGATTCAAACTCTTGGGGGAGGGATGGAAAAATAAGGTGGGATAGAGATACACTCTAAAATACACGTAAAATCTGGTACAATTATGGCATACACTTGTTGGAAATAGAGTTAGAAAAGACATTATCACAGAATGACAGCTTCATATCTGATATATATGTAGCCCCGGTGCCCACCGGCTCCCAGAGACCACCCTCCTTTGGATCAGCGCGGTCGCGGGTGCCGCCGGAGCCAGCGACGGACCCGCCGGCTGTTCCCAAAGGTGGGGGCCGGAGCAGGGAGCGATCCGAGCCGTAGGAGGCTCGGCGGCGCACCCGGCTAGCGGGGACCGCCATTGTGGAAGCGCGCGCATGCGCCGTGATCGTGCATGCGCGGGAGAAGCTAGGGAGTTGCGGCAGCCATTAGGGAGTTGCACATGTGCAGAAGAATCGCGCACGCGGCCCCAATATAGGAATAGCCTCCACGGGACTACAATTCCCAGGAGGCTAAGGGTGGAAGGCACCAGGTGCCTCAGCACGGCCAATAGGGCTGGAGGATTGCCCTGTCAGGGATATGGATATATTTCGCTGGGTTTTGAAGAGAGAATCAGTCAGCGCCAGGAGCAGCTAGGGGAAGAAGGTAGGGTGCAGGAGTCAGTGACTCCCTGCACTAGGCCAGCAGCCCCCGAGGCCCAAGATAGCCCTGAGCCACCCAGTAGTGTGAGTTGGGACAATCCCCAGGTTAGGGACCCTGCCCCTTACTATTCAGACCAATGTTAGGGACCCAGCGGACGCGGCACGTCCATCCAGAGGTTTGGGCTCAGACCTTCACTGTTACTGCAGCAGCCATCCGGGTGGGATCGCCCCGGACGGTAGTTCCTGTGTTCATCCACCATCGGATCCTTTGCGAAGCTCCTTGGCAGGCCCGGGCACTGGAGTGCTCGGCAGGTAACCCTCACCAAGTGCACCAACGATACTATAGTAGATTTACATGGGACCAGTGACTGCGCAGTCACACATATCTATCTCACTTGAAGGGTGGGAGACATATTGTGTGGGGTTACTGGACACGGGGTGGGATCACCTGGTGAAGGGGGTAGCGTCCTGCGAGACGCAGTAGTTAGTGTCTCCTCTAGGGAGGGACACCTGTTGATTGTTATGCATGAGTACGGTTGCACTAGTAAAGGCATTGGTTGTTTTACATACTGTGTGCTGAGTGATATATATTGTCCTGCGAGGAACCACTCCCCCTCTGGTGGGAGCCATCGCAGGTGGAGGTGCTGCACCGAGTACGAGGTTACTCATATTATACTTGCCCCATGTTCCCCGTGGCGGAAGCTCAGCCCTCCTGTGAGCCTAACAGGTAAAGCACCACACCAGGTAACATTAGGTTCTCCGCACCTACACTCTATCTGCGATTGGGTGGGGGAATACCCGTTACATATATATAATCAAAAAAATAAATAGATGATACCGTTCTGTGGCTAACGAAATGCTTTAATTTGTGTGAGCTTTCGAGATACACTGATCTCTTCTTCCGGCGATGTTACAATGAATGAAGCAAGCAAAGGGTTTACTTAAAAACAGTGGGGGCTATGCACTAAGCTTAATGGGTTTGCTTTCTGATGTTCAAAAAATAACACATCTGTTAAAAAGTGAGGCCGGGGATGCGATTCACTAAGGCCTTGAGCCCATTTTTTAACGTACGTGCTCAAAACACCCACAGCGTACGTGTTGCTTTCTTCCCCCCTGCTAGCGTTCTTAAATTTCACGTATGCTAGCTGAGAGAAAAAAAAGCTGCATGTAACATTTGCATGTAGATTTGCCATCTCCATGCAAGGCTGTTACAGGCGATCGTACACTAAATAAATACATTTGAATAATAGTGTACATGAGCAGGGGGTCTCCGGAGCTGAACAGCATTGGTTTCAGGTCCGAGGACCCCCTACTTCAGGAGATACAGGCCCCATTATGGGGTGCCGGTATCCCCTGCAGAATTTCAATGTCCCGGTCACGTGACACGGACGCTTGAAAGTGCAGGGGATACCGGCACCCCATAACGGGGCCTGTATCTCCTGAAGTAGGGGGTCCTCGGACCTGAAACCAATGCTGTTCAGCTCCGGAGACCCCCTGCACATCTACACTATGAAACACATGTATATTAAAAAAAGATTTAACAAACATCAATACACGACCCCCCCCCCCCCTTCGCCCTAACACATACAGTACAATAATGTGCAAAATTACTATTATCCAGATATGGATAATAGATTATTTAACCATTATTAAACACTGCATTAGCATACATAAATAAAGTAAATAAAAACATTAGCCAGCTAATCCAATGAATACAAGCAGTAACAACATCAACAATGAATTAATTAAACCATTAACCAATGAAACCAATTAATTCCTAAACCAACTCAAAATGAATAGTAACACTAACCAATCAAACCAACGAATTACTACAAAATTAATGAATGTAAACATTAAAAGACAAAGAAATAAATTCAAACAATATCTGAAATAACCATAAAACGCTGTAGCTAACATAATACAACATTAACTACAAACGCATGTCCATCTCTTTATTGAGTCACTGTACCTTTAAATCGGGACTATTTAAATGTGGACATTCATACTGTCCCGGCCAGCTTTAATCTAAAGCTTGCCGGGCGCATAGCGGGCTAGCCGCGGGTCTGTTCTCCGTTTAAAAACGTAGTTTCCCGCGCGGCGGCCGCTTCAATAGATATGCGCTAATGGCGCTTACTATTGAAAGCGCCCGAGGCGCGGGAAAACCGGCCGGTTTTCGGCCGAAGACAGCCGCGCGCCGCCCGCGCTATTTTTAAACTGCGGGGGCAGCCGCATTAGATTCAGCCCGGCCGCATCAGTAGACTGAGGCACTACTTTTTTTACCCCTGAGGAAGGAAGCGCCGTCTTCCGAAACACGTAGGGTGGTCCCTGGTATCACTGTGTGTTCCATCAGCTGTCCTGTTCCCCGCAAGCCGTGCTGTGCAGCTTCTCTACTGAAGCATCTTTGAATTTGCCGCCATTAGCTCCCCACGCCACCGCGAGGAGCTGGTGTTTTTGCGGCTACACTCTCCTGACGTCTGGCGCTTCTGCGCATGCCCATACCACGGAGGACGGAGGCAAGGCATTCAGACTGCTTTCTCTGCCCTTTTGAAGCGTGGACAGACGCTCCATCTACTGATTCTTCAGATCCCACACGACTACACGTGGCAGACGCCAGAGAGATGAGCAGGAGCTGCACCAGCGTCTTATGAGAGGGGATACTCTCCGATTATCCACTGCCTATTACCATCTAGGCTCCGGTAAGCGGCATTTCAGCTAGCTACAGGATACCATAGGGACTTTCTTCATTTTGTGTTTTTATTTTCACTGAACTATCAGTTGTTGTATTAAATGCTTTTTACTCATTCCAGTCATCTGCCTGTCTCAGCATTTGTCTGTCTTAGTGTTTGTTAGTGGTGTTATATGTTTTTTGCTAGTTACTGTATTACACTATGTTTGTTTTTATATCTTTTCCATGATTGATCGTCGACACGAGGAGAGCCCAAGCGGATATCACCCTCCATCTGGCTGTATATATCCTTTTTTCATTCAGTATCACTTGGGATCAAGCGCCATAGATATAACTTATCCTTTCATTAACTACAAACGAACACCAATCGCAAACATTTTATTACCATTAAGCAGGAAAAAAACAAACAATCACATCCACATAGGAAATTGAAATTAAAAAAACCAACAGCAATACCAAGCCACAAATGTCCCCCAAATATTGTCATAATAATGTATTAATCTGTACCTTAAAGTGGTACAGATTAATATATTATCAGACAATGTGCCTCCCCCAAAAAATCAAAAAACACATCCAATGAAGAAACCTGTAAAAAGAGACATTTACAAACAGTGGATATATTACTTACCATTAGAAGCGGTGGCCCTCCGACTCCCGGGATAACAGGAAGCTCACGTACCTTGAAGGCCTCCAACAGCATCCGATGCCATCCACCATGAAGAACCGGATCAGGTACCCAAATCTTCTTTTTTTCTTTCTTTAATCACCTTCTTCTATCTTCATCTGTCACCATTTCTTGATCTTCTTTATCTTCTATCTTCATCTGTCAATCCAAAAAAACCCCATGGTAAATCCCAACCGATGTTGTCTCATCGTCTTCTTGGGCTCAAATGAGGCGTCACGGCCTTAAATACGGCTTGTGATGTCACATTTAGCCTCAAAATGGTTAACAGCCATCTGATTGGCTGTTCAAACCATGTTCCGACATTAATTGTTTTTTTTTTACATGACGTCACTTAAAGGGAATGATGCCAGCCAATCAGAATGGCTGTGCTTCATTTGCCTTTAAGATGACTTCACTAAATCCAAGATGGCCAGCGTCACATGGTATTTCAGCCAATCAGAGTGTGGAATTGGTTCCCACGATCTGATTGGCTGAAATACCATGTGACGCCGGCTTCGTGACGTCATCTTAAAGACCATCCTGTTCCATTGGCTGCCGCAGCGTCTGAGGTCGGGAGCTGTCATGTGAAGCTCTTGGCTGGAGGGGACTTTACCCGGAAGTACTGTGCACGCGCTGACCAGAGGATTCGCCGAGCGCAGCGTACCCTGCGGTTCTGTGACATCACATCTGGTTCTATTCCCTCTGCCAGAACGCTGCCTGTTTACCATATGCCCTATTATAGGGCTTTCTTGTGAGTTTTCACTGCCCACCGCTGCTGCGGAATCTTAATATTCAATACATCATCATTTTGAATCTTTTCTCTTTCTGAGTGGTTTTTGCCAATTGTTTTTATGGTTACCATTTGTATTGGTTGCTTCAGGTATATCTGTCCCTGAGTGATTTATATACTCCTTTCTCTCTTTATACATTGATTTCTAATTGGAGTGATTTGGGTGCTTTTTGCATTAAACTGCTGTATCTTGTTTTGCCATTCAATATCATCAGTTTAGGCAGTTACAGGTCTTGCAGATCTGTTTTCCCCACAGGGTTACACTATTATTGTATGTTTGTTTTTTCTATTTTTTTATGTTTCTACTGGTGTATTGCGCTCCCAAACTTCTCCTATCTACAACGCACCCCAAGGATCAACAAGGAAGACCCGGTGAAGGTTGAGCTGCAGCGTGTCACCGTTTGTATTAAGTTTTTTATTTATTATTGCAAACCAGTTGTTTGACCTAGACATCTGTGGAAGCGCCTGGTGAATTTCTGTCTCCTAATAGTTATTTTGCACATTATTGTACTGTATGTGTTAAGGGAGTGTATTTAGTTAGAAATAATGTTTAGTATTTTTGTAGGCACAACATTGGTACCGCAGGCCCGCGGGGACCCCGGGACGGCCGTGGGGTCAGCCAGGGACACCCGCGCGACTCCTGGCCTCCCTCGGGGACCCCTGCGGGGTCAGCCGGGGACACCCGCCCGCCTGTTGTATGGGTGTTGCGCATGCAAAAATGTAAAGCAAGAAATTTTTCAAAGTCCAGCTTTTTTTGCGTCTACCTTGAGCTGACGTGTTCTGTTGAACGCAACTTTCGCGTATGCTAAGGTTACGTAGCTTAGTGCATCCCGCTTAAGGGCAGAATTTAACGCAAACAGGGTAACGAACGAGCAAAGTTGGACTTAGAAAAATTTCCTGAAAAAAGTCAGTTTTAGAGCGCAAAGTGCTTGTTTGCGTGGTTTAGTGCATCGTGTTCAGCGCTGTGTGCTCATTTGCATGTCATTTCCCAGAATCCCTTGCTGCAGTCGAAGTGCTGTGTGCTGGGTGATAATGGTGAAAGGCGGGTTTGCAGACCTGTCTAAGACATGCAAATGAGCATACAGTAATATTTACATTTGATGTATATATATATAAAGCAGAAAATAGCCGTGTTAGTCCAGTTGCGATAGTGCAGAATAAATGAGTTCTTCAGTATTAGGTGATACCTTTTTTATTGGACTAACAATTTATGTCATAGGACAAGCTTTCAAGAGTTATCCTCTCACTCTCGAAAGCTTGTCCTATGACATAAATTGTTAGTCCAATAACAAAGGTATCACCTAATACTGAAGAACTCATTTATTCTGCACTATATATATATATATATATATATATATATATATATATATATATATATATATATATATTTACAGCCCAAAGAATGCTTTTGGGGTATATATTTCCTAATACTTGGGGCTTCCAAATAATTCACAAATGCTCTGTATAGAAACAAGGCTATCCTAAATATGAAAATAAAACATGGTATCTAATAGGGTCTGACCAGCAGATAGGTAGGGTGGCCATATTTGTCCCGGCAGAAACCGGGACAAATTTGCTCACTGACTGCGCATGCACGAAGAGTGCTTGCCGGCCACCATGTGCAATCGGCACATGCCAGCTGTGCATGTGCGATCGGCGTTTGCCGGTCGCTCATGCACATGCGTGATCAGAGCTTGCCAATCGCGCACAAGAAGCGCCGGTCGCGCATGCGCGGCCAGGGGCATAGAAAACCAGGACAGCATCCCAAAAAGTTGGGAGAGAGTCCCAACTCTCTGTCCCAGCTAAAATGTCTGGTCACCCTACAGAGAGGAGAATAGGCAGCTGGGCCTAGTGGTTCTTGTCTGCCGTACATTTTTATGGTCGTGGCAATTGAAAGGCAGGAAACCACAGGCACATTAGCAATAAAATCATATACGGATATTGAAAATGGATTTATTATGCTGGGATAGCTACTGTTTGAGTGCAAGAGCCCATCTTCATAAGCTTTCTTTCTTATCTCTATGTAGAGATGTAGAGACATAATACCGTAATGAAAGTAATAAAAAAAAGATTGTTTAAATATGGAATATAAAAACAGATACATAATCAACAGCATATTGCAAATCAATGCTTTCTTTCTTTGTGGGGGGGTGGGGGGGGGATGTGGCCAAAGTACTGTTTTGATAAATATATTGAAGCAAATTTGCGCAAAATGTCAATTTAATGAATTTGGGAGGAAGAAACCGGGCAAGCAATATAACCAGGTCTTCCTGACCGGATCATTCTATTACGTACATTAATGTTACTCCTTGTTTTAACATTGTCTCTCATTCCTGTATGCAACTGTGTATGGTTTTGAAGTGTACATAACTCTGTACCCCATTGTACCATGCGGCAGAATATGTTGACGCCTCACAAATAAACGCTAATATAAGTGGGACAGATTCACATAGACAAAAAAATATTATTGATCAATTTATTTGTTTCCCTCCATCTATAAGCAAAATCAAATAGATATTAAGAGAAGAGTTTTGGAAGGTCTTGTGAAGGGAGGTCAATTTAACACTGAGACGTTTCTCAAAGTAAATTTCGTTTAATAGCACAGCACACACAATTAGGATACAGGTAGTCCTCGCTTTCACTTTACAACGAATGGCATATCCAACGCTTTATAATGCAACCCTGAAGGCCGTTTTTCGATGTCGGAATGCGTTATGCGATGTCTGAATGCGTCATCCAACGCTCACCACCACTGATTAACATGGGACTCACTTTACAACGGTTTCACTATCCAACGCTACTTCCAGAACGCACCCACTCCAACCTGCTGCACAGTCCTGCACAGCTGGGCTCTCTTGTGCAGTGGTCTCAGTCTGTCTGCTTTGCTCTGTATAGCCAGGTCCTGGTCTTCTGGGCTCTGCTGCATGCACTGGTCCAGCCTCTCTTCAAACAGCTCCCCAAGGCTGAGATTATAGTCAGCGCTGGCGCGCATGCGCATGCCATCGAGCAAACCTTTTGCCCGAGCAATGGGTGAATTCGGTTTCCAGCGATCGGAGAGGCGATGGGGAGGTGTGGCGGTTGCGTCACCAGGCTGGTTCGCCATGATTGGATGCACCGCTCACGTGACACGGCCGTGATGCGGCTGTCACTTGAAAAGACAAAAAATTTCGTCTTTTCAAAATGCGGTCACGCCTTCGTGCTCTGTCATGCGTGCGGCCTCACGGATACTGCCTTTTGTCGCGCGTGCGCCATCGCACGGACTATAATCTCAGCCTAACTCCTCCAGGGTCCTGCAGGAACTGACGCACTCTGTCCTGCCGGCCCCCTCTTAACTATCTCTCTCTCTCTCACTGTCCATCCTCCTTCACCAGCTTTACAACAGTGGGCTTACAACAGTCAGATATCCTATGGAGAGCAACCTGCTAGGGGGCAGTATCATGTGTTGCTTGCAGACACAAGGGGTTACACATGTATATATGTACATATCTATATCTTTATTTATATAGCGCCATCCAGGTACATAGCACTTTACAATACACACGACATAATATTATAACACATAATGGGAATAAATGCTTAAGACAAAACAAAAGGAAAGGAGTCGCTGCCCTGAAGAGCTTACAATCATATTAGTTATGTATTCCTCTCACTCCCAGCACTGCAATAGTTCAATAAATACATTGTTATACTTCCATAGAGACATAAAGCCCATATTTAGTATTTACTAAGTGGCTTTATTCAGAGAACTCTCATTCACCTGCTGTAAAGGTGTCTTCTAAAGCCTTACGGAATAACATCGCTAACAGTAAATATGAGGCAAAATATTAACGTTCTAATAAAAAGTAATAATTTAAAAAAGGCTGTAAATCACAAATATGTCAATTGTACTAATACAGTAATTTTACTAATAATTCACCCATTCAATAGTTTAGTGCACTTACAGTGTTCTTAGGGCCATCACCACTCATCAGGTCTTCTCTAAGTAGAGTTTGGAAAAAGGGTGGCATGGCCCATTGTGACTCACGTAATGAATTGCAATCAGATGCCAGTCCTGCGTGTACACTCCTCTTATGGCTTTAGCAATAATGTACACACAGTCATACATTACTTCCCTTCCCACTTGCGTACAGCGAGTTTGCTGCCAACAAGCAAACACAAAGTCACCAAGAAAGCTGTCAGCTAACATGCATCAAGTGACAAGCAACTGTGACTTTGGCAATGAGCCTGAACAGGATGGAGATCATCAGCTTTCAAATGTGGGTTTCACGGAATAAAAATAGGATAAAAAACAAAAAACGTATTCAAACCCAAAAGGATAAAATGGTAACTTCCAATTATGTTTTGTTATTTATTTTCTTTCAATTGTCCAGTTTCTAACACAAATGGATTTTTATTATTGTTATTATAAAGCACTTAAGTGTGTACAGCTGCTGGTCTCAAATGCCACAACTCCAGGCGAGAAATAATTAGGTTTAGAAACTACTAAACCAATGTTTAGATCAACTGGAAAAAGCAGCGGAGGTTATTGATAAAATTCTTGGAAGCAACAACAGACCCAATTTATATAAAAAAAGGCTACGTGGGGTTTTCAATGGTCTTTGTTTTTTGTATAGTAGTAGTAATAATAATAATAATAATAATAATAATAATAATAAAGATACTACATTTAGTTCCAGAATGGAAAATCTTTTCTAAATCTAGGATTTATCACTCTAATATACATTCTTTACCTGGTGACTAAACAAAATGGGAAAGCAATAAACCTTGCCCCCAGTACAGGGTTTATATAATACTGTATGCAAGGTAGCCTCACAAAGCAGCTGTAGATTGCACAATGTGACCTGATTATCACAGTGTGCGTGCGTGTGTGTGTATATGTATGTGTGTATATGTCTATATGTCTATATGTGTATATGTGTACAGGCAGTCCTCGGTTATCCGACACAATGCGTTACTCAAAATGGCGTTGTAAAGCGAAACGTTGTAAAGCGAAACACGTTTTCCCATAGGAACACTGTTCAAATGAAAGGTTCCGTTCCTGAAGGCATTTTTAACACTAAAATACACCAAATATTTTATGCAGGCAATAAGATATGCAGCACAAACATAAATTATATAGTGTATATACTGTATTATATATATATATATATATATATATAATATCACATAATAAATAATATATAGTATAATATAATATTATATAATATTATATATATAAGCTCTTTCAATGCTTTGCAACGTTGTTTATGTGAATGTGTATATATATACACACATACACAACGTTGCAAAGCATCGTAAGAGCGTTGGATAAGCCATTTTGGCGTTGTAAAAATGAATATAGGTATGCATTGCATAGCGTTGGATAAGCCATTCGTTGTAAAGTGAAGCATTGTAAAACGAGGACTGCCTGTATATGTGAATATATGTGTATATGTGTATATATATATAAAAACCAGAGACAGAACATGAAACACAGACAGAGCTCAGTGCACATCCAGTGAAACTTATACACGGTACAGTGCCTAAATATATATGTATAGATATCTATTAAATAAAATGGTCTTTTAGTGTAACATTTTGGCCAAAGTGTTGTAAGCCCCTGAGCCACTACACAGCAGACCGCATCTCAAGGGTCCCTAACACTAATATAAATTCTTAATAACCTGTGCATTACCAGGAAGAATGATTTATAATAAATCTGTCAAAATTAGTTGCATAGTTCTAAGTCTGATTGAAGCTTTTATTAACCTGTACATTACCAGGAAAAGCATTCTGTATTAGATTTGTCACAATCATACTGCAAGCAAGTAAGTTCCCCTGAGAGTGGGAGATGCTATGGAGCGAGCTTTTAACCATTTAAATGTGGGAGGGGGTGAGCTTCAATTAGGTAGGAGATTGCCACCGTCCAATCAGCTAAGACCAGCTGAACAAGAATTGTAAAACATACTGGACACCTACAAGCTCCTATTGAACCCCCAAAATAACCACAACATATATATAAGCATATAATTGTCACAGAGGAGTGCTACTGAGCATGGCAATATATATTTAAAACCAGAGACAAAACATGAAATACAGACAGAGCTCAGTGCACATCCAGTGAAACTTATACACGGTACAGTGCCTAAATATATATGTACAGATATCTATTAAATAAAATGGTCTTTAAGTTTAACTAAACTGAAGCTATTTGATAAATATGGCATAATTACTTTGGACTTGTTTTTCCCCAGTTTTGCAGCCAGGTGAATTTAGTAAATATCCCCATCACAATCAGGGAAGGGGGTTTGCCTGCTCCAAAGATGGGAGATGTGTCCATTTTTCACATTTGTTTCGCAAATATTTCGCTAAATAAATTGGCATTATTTTGTTTGTGAAAACATGTCATCAAAGTTTGTATACTGACAGTAACTCTGTTTTTTTGAATTTGCAATGCACATTGATCCGAGTTTTGCAAATGGCAATTCAGATTTGGCTTGGTTCGCGAACATGCTCGAAAAAATTCACACAACTCCAATGCTGCAATTGCTATTAGGTCACTATTGTTCCCATTATCATTATATCCATGTGTCTAGAGTATTAGAATTAGATTGTCAGCTGTTTGCGCAGGAATTCAGTGTGAAACCTGGAAGTGCTACAAAAAACTGGAGTAATTACCAAATCCGGAAAAAAGCGATTTTCTTACAAAGTCAACTGACCTTCAAATAATTTCATGCCTTCACCTACTAGTAATCACGATGTTATCAGTCAGAAAATCCCACAGATGCATTTAAAAAACTAGAAGTTGAAGGGGAAATGAATGGGGAATTTCACTCCCTCTGTTGGTGTGTACTGTATCTAAGGGTAACTTCTTCTGCGCTCAGTGTCTACAAAAGATAAAATGACTGACCTGAACAGTGCTCGAGTGCTCTACAATGCATTGGAACTGGAATTCCCTTCTGACACTGCACAGTTTAAACACATATTTCCCATCACCATATATCCCCTTTCCACTGTTCCCAGTAAATATAGTTGCTAGGTGTCCAGTATTGAACCGGACTGTCCTGTATTTGAACATTCTGATAAAAGAGATAATACTGGACATGTATCTGTATACCGCTATTACCTCTCTGGACATGTGTGTGTGTCTGGTATTAAATCTCTGGATATAATGACCTGACCGGCATGGGGGGGTGAGGGTTTGCAGAATTTCCTTGAGCAGGGAGAGAGCAGGGCTGTTGTTAGAGGACTTGGCAGCTCCCTCCACCCTGATTGGCTGCATTACCCAGCAGCAGCCAATCAGAAGGAGGTGTCAGGAGCCTGGATGTGGGGCCAAGGAGATGAGGAAACAGCATGGAGCGGAGAGGGGTGTGTGTGTCTCTCTCAAGCATGTGTGTGTTTCGAGTACGTTGCACCTTTCACCATTCTGTCCAGTATTTTTGACGAAGCCACCTGGCAACCCTACCAGTAAACAGAAATCCTTATTCATAGTGATGACGCTCCCTTTCATGCCATCTGTGACAGAACACTGCCAGTAAACCTTCTCTATTTCTGTAGTCGAGGTGGGTGGCAGGTAATGTGTTGTGTCCTGAACATTTCACACTAACCTCTTTGGTTCTGGAAGGGTTTTTTTATGCGTATCTTCCCTTTTGACCTCTGTGCCCTGTGTTTCAATGAGAAAGTATGAAAAAAATTGTAATCTGAACCAACAGAATAACACTGGGTTATACTAAGTACATAATAGGAGAGAAGAGCAGAGAAAGCAATGGTAATATTAAACAATGATTAATTGGTAAGATGAGGCACATGATCATGAATCGTGCTTAGGCCTAGATTCACTAAACTAAAAAACTGACAGTAGCAATTAATAATGTCAGGTTTTTTTATCGGCTTATTTTCACCATAGTCTTATCACTTGCAGTATAGCAGTAATAATGGGCATTTTATCACAGTGATACTTTAGCGGTAGTGTTAACGTAATGAGCCATGTATTAGGTTTTAATGGATAATTAATTATTCATGCTCACTAATGTGCTATTCACTAGATTCCAATATCTGTACACATTGGGCTACCACCAAAACATTCCTGCTATTTTTATTGCCCGCCCCAGGCTGGATGTAGGCCTATCTTGCCTACAGTATGTACTGTATATAACGATCAATATATATTCATTTTTTAACATATCCAGGAGGGGCTCCTATATTATGCCATGCTATAAATCATTACTTTTTCAGAATAAAATATACACATTTTTTTTCCTTTTGAGCAGCTGGTCCTTTTCTCTTTTTGTGTGTTTTCAGAGTAATAATAAGCCTTTTTCGATTTCTCTTATGTAGCAGGACCACCTCTGGCTACTATTCTACCCAATGGGTTGGCAGTAAACCCTGGTACTATCAGGTTGCCAGTAGTTGGTATGGGGTTTTCCCCCTCACCTTTGGTACTGCACTTGAGTGACAGCAGAGGGTGGTACATCCTGATTGTAGCTGGGACAACAGGGTGCCCGCCTTCTGGCTGTACTTAAGGGCAGGACCGCCCTAAAGTTAGGAGTTGTTCTTTCCCCTCTGAGGAAGGAAGGTCACACAACTGGGAGCCTGAGATTGGGGCCTTCCCATGTGCTCTTCCCTCTGGGCGAGCATGAGTGTGGACCATACCTCTGTCTCTACTATGGAGGTGGGGAAGAGCTAGGACGGCTGCGGGTGCCCTTGGCCTGTAGTGACGGTCCAGGGACCATCTTCAATGATGGCTGATCTGAGAGACTGTACCCGGCAGAAGACTGTTGTGTGACTGTTACTGCAGAGTGTAGTAATAAACCCGTTTTGCAATATACCTCCTGCCTGGTGCGTGACCTTACTGGGGGGAGAGGTAATAAGGTATACCGTGAAAGATCACCTTCAGTTCCTGAGTCCACGGAAGATGGAGGCGCTGCACTGCTAAGGAGATATGTGGGGTATGAACCCCAGAAGTCTGTTCCTGTCTCCCCACTACCATCAGCGGATGACTCAGACCTCCTGTTGCCAACAGGTATATGCACCATACACACTGTAATGGCCCCTATCTGCAATTGGGTGGGGGAAACACTGTTACACTTACATTGGGTGTTTGTGCCATGGAAATCATTACAGTGGTTTCTGATCCCACTGTGGGAATGTTCTTCATCGTGGGAATGTTCTTCATCGTGGGAATGTTCTTCATCGTGGGAATGTTCTTCATTGTGGGAATGTTCTTCATCGTGGGAATGTTCTTCATTGTGGGAATGTTCTTCATCGTGGGAATAACACCAAAAGCTTCTCCTAAGTCTCGGATACTTCCTCTTAGGAGAATAGTATGAGACTATATTAAGAATGAGAGCAGTATCTTGTGGCACTCAAAAACTCTGTGACAAAAGTCAAAGAGACATTTAAAGCATCTTTAATGATGTTCTATAAGTGCATTATGTCTGCATCATTTAAAAGACTTTACATGTCTGTTTGGGTTTTGTCACAGAGTTTTGTAGTGCCACAGGATACTGTTCTCTATAAAAGTCTGTGGAGGGATTCTGCTTGGATTCTCACTTTCCTGTTAGAGCACCAACTACCGTTTTTAAAGGAATAGAGTGTTCCCGCCATCTTTGGCTCCTTTGAACTATATTAAGAACCTCTTTTGAGAATGTGTTTACATTTGCAGTTTCCTTGTCTTTATTGTACACATTATAAACATCTGTGAAGCCGTTCTAGAACCATGTCAGGCTGGAAAGGTTGACAGTTTTGTTTGCTAGCACAGCAAATAATAAGCCTGATGAAAAATCAACAGATTCTTCCTCATGAGGAAGTTCCTATGTTTCGACCAAAGTACTATTTTTCAATAAACGGTATATTTTCTGCGATGCAGCTGTATACTTAAAGGGTGCAACCAAAAAGCTCAGTATCTTTTTAAAGAAGCAATCCAAGCGGGCGATTTTATTTGCAGATTTGTAAAAAAAAATGAACATATGATTGATGCAGAGGGTCTCCGGAGCTGATCCCCATTTCATTTTTAAAGCTCCTGTGTCATGTGGGCCAATAGGAAGCCACACCGGATGACATCACGACTTTCTATTGGCCCACAGGGCGCGAGAGCTTTGAAAAGCGGCTAACACGTGATCCCAGCTAGCCGAGCAGAGAGGCTACTGGTACCCCCTACAGAGGTAAGTATCTCTGGAAGCAGAAATGAATGGGGTTCAGCTCCGGAGACCCCTGGTTCAATCCTACGTTAACAAATAAAAAAATTGCCTCTTTAATCTATGAACATTTTCATATAGGAGAATTGATATATATATATTTGTTTTAAGTTAAGCAGGCTAAGCTGAATCTTCGAGGGATTGGCTATAAATCCTCCCCTATGTATATTGTGTATAGGACCTGCCATTCTGTTTCATAGCTAAAGTGCCACTCCCTTCCCACGTGATCCTCTGAGAGGCCAAGGATGTAGGATACACTTCATTGACCCTTTCTGGTTTTCTTTATTTTCAAAGAAACAAAGAAAGTTCTGTAAATGTGTGGCTTTAAGTGTTCACACCAGACAGCAGTTGCTCCCATATTTGTCACCCCAGCAGTCGCCCCCTTTGACATTCCGTTATGTCATCATATCTGGCGATATAAAAAGCCCAGGCACTGTGCTCATTCTGCTCAATTTGACAGCAGCACAATACATCAAATGCTCACAGGAGAAAGGCAACAATCAAGGGCTGCAGTAAAGAATATGCTGTAACATTGATGTGTAAGTGGACTCAGCTTATCCCTTTAGAAGAGCAGGAGTGCATATCAAATGTGCCTCATGTCACATTGCTGGCATTTCTTTTGAAGGACAAGAAGAGGATACATCTGTGATGATATATATCTGCCCAGCAGAATCCATATGTAGGTGTGGATAATAATGTAATCATACCCTTACAGTGTAGTAAAGTGCCTTCACTGCCAAAGGACCCAGCAACATTTTGCAAAGCAGTGAGGGGTTTAACCTGATTGATGTTCTTCTTTTAGTGGTAGTATCTTAAGAACATGTCTAAGGAATAGTGATCATCTAACAGGCACCAAGCTGCCATAGGTACTTGTAAGCTCCCCACAGAAACGGCAACATGGTGATAGCTGTCAAGTAACACACACACATTAACATAACACACACATATATGTATGTATGTATATATATCTATATTTATATAGCGCCATTATTGTACATAGTGCTTCACAGCAGTAATAGTGACATAATCATATAAATAACAAATAACACATAATAAGAAAAGCGATTCAGACATAAAAGTAACATTTAGGAAAAGGAGTCCCTGCTCCGAAGAGCTTACAATATATATATATGGAACAATGACCTAGGCGCAAATGAAAGAACAAGGGAGAGGGAGGAAAGAAAACATAGGGTAGTATGTCTAATCAAGCGTCACAGACAGATGGTGAGAGATACTGTACACTCACCCTTAGGTGGTAAATAAGAGCCTTTATCCACACAATTGGGATCTGGAACTGTGAAGTTACCTCTAGCAGAGATGTCAGCTGCCTTCTTTCTTGATTGAATTTTGATCTCAGATGAATACCATATCATGAGGATAGAGAGGGAACATAAATAGTGCAACACAATTTTATTAAAAAACCTAAAAAAAAAACACATGAATAAAATACTCACACTCTGTAAGTATAAAAACGGGCAATTGGAGAGATTTTAACCAAACTGAGTCTCACATTCAGTTTGTGCCCCGACCCGCTGATGTCCAATAGTATAGACCTGATTTGGAGTCCTTTCCCCACAGTTTTGCTCCGTGTACCGGCGTCTGATCACCGCACACCTCCGCGTCACGTGCTCTGCTCCAAGTCTCGTGAGATTTCTCCAACTCTGCTCACTCGCTCTGGAGCTGATCTCATCCAAGGGAACTCCTCAGCTGGGTCTCTCTCCACGTCTCGCCTCTCACTGTGTCCCCAAACGTTTCACCAGATACGGCTTCTTGAACCCCTGAGAGGGAGACTTTAAGGAGAATGGAGGTTTGTCTTGCTTCTGATTGCCTAGGCAATGGGTTAATTTTTGTCTCCTAGTAAAAATGTCTACTGTTAATAAAATAATGTTTGCTGTTGCTGAAATAGCTAACAATTGTCTGACATAACGGCTACTGTTGTTGAGATAATGTCTGAAATAATAAATTAAGTTCTACAAAATTACAGGCATACCCCGGTTTAAGGACACTCACTTCAAGTACACTCGCGAGTAAGGACATATCGGCAAACGGCAGCTCACGCATGCGCCTCTCAGCACGTCCTGAACAGCAATACCGGCTCCCTGCCTGTACCGAAGCTGTGCGCAAGCGGGGAGACTATAGAGCCTGTTACAAATGCGTTATTTACATCAGTTATGCACGTATATGACGATTGCAGTACAGTACATGCATCGATAAGTGGGGAAAAGGTAGTGCTTCACTTTAAGTACATTTTCGCTTTACATACATGCTCCGGTCCCGTTCAGTACGTTAATGCGGGGTGTGCCTGTACTTGCTGTTAGTTTCGAAAGCATAGGTGGCCTCCCATTTCCTGAGCCTTGTTTCCTGAAATCTGTTTCCTGAATTTAGACTATATACACTTGTCCTGCGCAAGAGATTGTCAGAGCCTCGTCCGTGTGACTAATATTTCATGCCCAGGAGAAAGTGATCACAGAAATACAACTAATTACCAGGCATCTTGAGAGATGTGGGGGGATTCCCTGGTCGACTGCCTGTGGTATCCTGATTGCTGTGAGACCCGAAGCTAAGTAACCAATAAAGGCTATTTGACTAACAATCCGCGTGGGAGTGTTCATGTGTATCCGTGGGTCAGACTGACAATCCGAGCAGTCCAGTCAGTACAGGGACTATGAGGGAAATCAGAAAGGTAATGTACTGCACGATGAAATACTGAATGAATAAGTCAAACAACACAGTAAACAGACCAAAAGAGTGCCTGTATAAATTGAATTAATATAAAAAATAATAATATATTACTTAAGAGTGATGAAGTGTATACGTAAGTGATTGTGATCAAATCAATTATGTATATACTGTATAACATTAATATAATACTGTATGTGTAATAAATTGAAAATTATATAATACAATAATAAAAGAAGAAAAGCAAAGAAAAAATATATATTACCATGTGCAATATGAATATAAGCTAGTATAACCATGTATTAGTCAATGTTATTGATCCTAAATAATAATGATGATAAAACCTGTGTGTGATGTTAAACAATAGTGCTAGTGTCCATGTAAGAGACGTGTGCAGAGGTACGCAATGGAGACTGTTTAAAGTGAAACTAAAATTAGGCCCTTTAACATTGCCTGTCCCTTTAACACTGCAAAACATATGAAAATAAGCCAAAGAAAAACCTGCTCCGTTTTGGAAAATATCGACACATGTAGTCCAGCCCTCTCTAACTGGGTGGTTAGCTAAGCTATTTACAAGCCCCAAATATATAACAGTCCCATAAGAATGTCTTATCTGTATCTTGTAGCTGTACGGGAAGTCCTCTCTGCTCTCCTTGTATGCTATAGCAATATCAGGATCCAGGTTTAGAAATCTACTCCCCCTTGTCTTGCTGTCAGCCTGCAGTCTATTTGCAGCTCAAGACATCTGTCCTCTGGACAGTCCAGTGTCCACTAAGGAAATCCTCTGGTCTGTCTTTCCTAGGTCAGCTCCAATTGTGAGCTCAGGAATCATTATTTCCTGTCTCACAACAGGCTATTTCTGAGAGAGTACATATATATTTAAAACCAGAGACATAACATAAAACATAGACAAAGCTCAGTGCACATCCAGAAAAACTTATATACGGTACAGTGCCTAAATATACATGTATTAATAACTAATAAATAAAATGGTCTTTTATTTTAACATTTTGGCCAAATTGTTGTAAGCCCTTGAGCCAACTGCACGGCAGACCACGTTTCATGGGTCCCTAATATTAGCACTCCTCTGTGAAACTTATATGCTTATATGTATGTTGTGGGTCTTTTGGGGGTTCAATATGAGCTTGTAGGTGTTCTGTATGGTTTATAATTCTTGTTCAGCTAGTCTTGACTGATTGGAGGGTGGCAATTGAAGCTCACTCCCTCCCACATTTAAATGGTTAAAAGCTCACTCCATGGCATCTCCCACTATCAGGGGAACTTGCCTGCATGCAGTGTGATTGTGACAAATCTATCACAGAGTGCTTTTCCTGGTAATGTACAGGTTAATAAAAGCTTAAATCAGACTTAGAACTTTTGCAACTTATATTGACAGATTTATTATAAATCATTCTTCCTGGCAATGCACAGGTTATTAAGAATCTATATTAGTGTTAGGGACCCTTGAAACATGGTCTGCCGTGCAGTTGGCTCAAGGGCTTACAACAATTTGGCCAAAATGTTAAAATAAAAGACCATTTTATTTATTAGTTATTAATACATGTATATTTAGGCACTGTACCGTATATAAGTTTTTCTGGATGTGCACTGAGCTTTGTCTGTGTTTTATGTTATGTCTCTGGTTTTAAATATATATATATTGCCATGCTCAGTAGCACTCCTCTGTGAAACTTATATGCTTATATATATGTTGTGGGTATTTTGGGGGTTCAATATGAGCTTGTAGGTGTTCTGTATGTTTTATAATTCTTGTTCAGCTAGTCTTGGCTGATTGGAGGGTGGCAACCTCCTATCCAATTGAAGCTCACTCCCTCCCACATTTAAATGGTTAAAAGCTCACTCAATGGCATCTCCCACTATCAGGGGAACTTGCCTGCATGCAGTGTAATTGTGACAAATCTATTACAGAGTGCTTTTCCTGGTAATGTACAGGTTAATAAAAGCTTCAATCAGACTTAGAACTTTTGCAACTTATATTGTCAGATTTATTATAAATCATTCTCTATATTAGTGTTAGGGACCCTTGAAACGTGGTCTGCCGTGCAGTTGGCTCAAGGGCTTACAACAATTTGGCCAAAATGTTAAACTAAAAGACCATTTTAATTATTAGTTATTAATACATGTATATTTAGGCACTGTACCGTATATAAGTTTTTCTGGATGTGCACTGAGCTTTGTCTGTGTTTTATGTTATGTCTCTGGTTTTAAATATATATATATTGCCATGCTCAGTAGCACTCCTCTGTGAAACTTACATGCTTATATATATGTTGTGGGTATTTTGGGGGTTCAATATGAGCTTGTAGGTGTTCTGTATGTTTTATAATTCTTGTTCAGCTAGTCTTGGCTGATTGGAGGGTGGCAACCTCCTATCCAATTGAAGCTCACTCCCTCCCACATTTAAATGGTTAAAAGCTCACTCAATGGCATCTCCCACTATCAGGGGAACTTGCCTGCATGCAGTGTAATTGTGACAAATCTATTACAGAGTGCTTTTCCTGGTAATGTACAGGTTAATAAAAGCTTCAATCAGACTTAGAACTTTTGCAACTTATATTGACAGATTTATTATAAATCATTCTCTATATTAGTGTTAGGGACCCTTGAAACGTGGTCTGCCGTGCAGTTGGCTCAAGGGCTTACAACAATTTGGCCAAAATGTTAAACTAAAAGACCATTTTAATTATTAGTTATTAATACATGTATATTTAGGCACTGTACCATATATAAGTTTTTCTGGATGTGCACTGAGCTTTGTCTGTGTTTTATGTTATGTCTCTGGTTTTAAATATATATATTGCCATGCTCAGTAGCACTCCTCTGTGAAACTTATGCTTATATATATGTTGTGGATATTTTGGGGGTTCAGTATGAGCTTGTAGGTGTTCTGTATGTTTTATATTTCTGAGAGAGCTCTAATCAGCCACGTGGAGTTGGTTAATTGCTGGAGTGCAATTAACCAGCTGTTACGCCGGTGCTGCCCGCAGACCAGACCCGTCCCCTGTGCTGAGGTGGGACGTAGGGATACACGCACCCGCAGCAAAGGGAGCACGTCCGGAGTGTGGTGTTAGTGTTGCCAGGCCAGGTATAGTAAGGGAGACAATACTTGTCGGTACCGGTAGTAGAGGAGGAGTAGTTATTGCCTTTGCCAAGATCAGGGATTGGAGAGTTGTGGATGGTCGAAGGTATAAGCCGTGTTACAGGGATGCCAGAAGTCACGAAGTCGAAGTAGAGCCGAAGTCGAGAGCCAGAGGGGGTAGTCGTCCAATCCGCGTCAATACCTGAGGAGTCACTGAGAGAGTAGTCAAATGCTTCCATACAGAACTATGTCAAGCGACGAGTGATGGGAAGCACAGGGAGGTGTTACAGCCCAGCTGAGTGTAGTTATTGATTTGCATGGAACTGTGTGATGCTTGATCCGGAATGCTACCGGATTAATCTGTTCAGTTATCGGAAAAGGGCCCAGGAACCTCGGCGCCAATTTTGGGGAAGGTACCTTCAAATAAATGTTTCTTGAGGACAGCCATACCATATCCCCTGGCTTGTATCTGGGTGCCGGACAGCGGTGGCGATCTGCCTGATGTTTGGCCCGTTGAGAGGCGGTAAGAAGAGCAGACTGAATCTTGGCCCATGCTGATTGCAGAGATGTGACACGGTCGTCTACAGCCGGGACTCCGGAAGGCATGCTGGAGACGGGAAGACATGGGGGATGAAAACCGTAATTGATGAAAAATGGCGACTCTCGGGTGGACTCGTTGGTAGCGGAGTTAAAAGCATATTCGGCCCCTGGCAAAAGTTGTGCCCAATCATCCTGAGAATTGGAAATGAAACACCTCAGGTATTTTTCCAGGGACTGATTGACCTTTCCGTTTGACCATTGGACTGAGGATGGTAAGCTGAGGAAAAAGAAGAAGAGATCCCTAGTCTTTTGGTAAAAGTTCTCCAAAATCTGGATACGAACTGTGACCCTCTGTCAGACACGATGGACGAAGGAATACCATGAATACGAAAGATGTGATCAGTGAAGATATCAGCAAGGGCGGGTGAGGTGGGAAGTCCTTTGAGTGGGATAAAGTGAGCCATCTTAGAAAAACGATCCACCACCACTAAAATCGTATTCATCCCTTTGGACCTTGGCAACTCCACAATAAAATCCATTGATATGTGTGACCATGGACGTTCTGGGATGGGCAGAGGAAGGAGAAGACCGTGAGGCCTTTGATGAATTGTCTTGTTTTGTGCACAGACCGGACAAGCGTGCGTATATTCGAAAATGTCTTTGGACATCTTGGGCCACCAAAAGTTGCGACGTATAAGGTCCAAAGTCTTTTTGTAGCCAGGATGACCAGCTGCTCTTGAGGCATGTCCCCAATCCAGAACCTCGGGTATGAAATTAGGTCTCACGAAGAGCTTGCCCCTGGGGACCTTCAGGTTCTTTGGAATGGACCTTTGTGACTTGACGATCTTGTCAAAGCTTCTGAAGGAAGATGCGGCGAAAATCTTCTCGTGAGGTAAAATGGTCTCCATGGAATCTTCTGGTCTCTCTTCGGAAGAATGTTGTCTTGAGAGAGCATCGGCTTTGACATTTTTAGTCCCAGGAATATATGACAGTTGGAAATTAAATCTGGAAAAGAACAAAAACCAGCAGGCTTGCCGTGGACCCAGACGGCGAGCGTTCTCTATATATAATAAATTCTTATGGTCCGTGAGGATGGTGAACGGTTCCCTCGACCCTTCCAGGAGATGCCTCCATTCTTGAAGTGCCATTTTAACGGCCAGTAACTCTCTGTTCCCCACGTCGTAGTTCCTCTCCGCTGAGGTAAATTTCTTCGAAAAGAATGCGCAGGGATGCAATTTTTCTTGGGGTGAAGGTCTCTGGATAGAATGGCACCGGCGCCAGAATCAGAGGCGTCCACCTCCAACACGAAAGGGAGATCAGTGTTGGGGTGATGGAGAACCGGTGCGGACACAAAAGCCTCCTTAAGTGTGTTGAAGGCGGTATTGGCCTCCGGTGACCAAACAGACGGATCGGCCCCCTTCTTCGTAAGGGCTGTGATAGGTGCAACAATTCTGGAGAAATCACGGATAAACTTGTGGTAGTAGTTCGCA
This sequence comes from Ascaphus truei, assembly GCF_040206685.1. Lineage (NCBI taxonomy): Eukaryota > Metazoa > Chordata > Amphibia > Anura > Ascaphidae > Ascaphus > Ascaphus truei. The sequence goes on along the minus strand of NC_134488.1, from coordinate 113,166,000 downwards.
AATTCCAGGAAGCGCTGGACGGATTTAAGAGAGTCGGGTCTAGGCCAGTTAGTAACGGCTTTTAATTTGTCCGGATCCATCATGAAACCATCGCTGGAAATAATGTAGCCTAGAAACTGGGTCGAAGTCTGATGGAAGGTACATTTCTCCATCTTGGCATATAAGCGATGTTCACGAAGGCGAGAGAGTACGTAAGATGTATGAAAGATGTGGTCCTGTAAATCCTTTGAAAAAATCAGGATATCATCCAGATAGACTATGACAAAGTCGTTGAGTACTTTACGGAAGACATCGTTAATGAAATCTTGAAAAACGGCCGGAGCATTACACAGTCCGAAAGGCATCACAAGGTATTCGTAGTGGCCACTACGCGTGTTGAAGGCCATTTTCCATTCGTCTCCTTGACGTATGCGTACAAGATTATAAGCTCCCCTGAGGTCCAGCTTGGAGAAGACTTTGGCACCTTGCAACCTATCAAAAAGTTCAGTGATAAGGGGGAGTGGGTAGCGATTCTTTACTGTGATGCGGTTAAGCCCTCTATAATCAATACAAGGTCTTAAAGTTCCATCCTTCTTCTTTACGAAGAAGAACCCTGCTCCAGCTGGTGAAGTAGATGGACGAATAAAACCCTTCTTCAGGTTCTCCTGGATGTACTCGTCCATAGCCTTAGTTTCGGGGAGAAACAGAGGATAAGTCTTGGACTTAGGTAATGTGTAACCAGGAATCAGGTCAATAGGACAGTAATATGACCTGTGTGGGGGTAGAAGGTCAGATTGTACCTTATACGTCCAGATACGTCCAGAAACTGGTGGTAAACCGTAGGGAGGTTCGTCTCAGGAACGGTGGTATTCGCTAGGAGTCGCTGTGGTTCGCCTGACCTTGGTTCCCAAGTGATGGAGTTGGTGGATGTCCAATTGATCCGTGGGTTGTGTAGTTGTAACCATGGCAAACCTAGGGTTATGGGTGTTCCCGGAGCCTGAATTACGTCGAGGGTCAGGGTTTCCTTGTGATTATCAGAGGAAAGTACAACAGGAACCGTCTCTAATGAGATAAATGCAGGCGTGAGTGGATGCCCATCAATTCCGACCAAGGCGATGGGGATCTTTTTCTCCACGAGCGGTATCTGGTAGTGTTTGGCGAACTCTTGATCCACGAAATTGTCTCCGGATCCGGAGTCTATGAAGGCTACTGTGGAGACGCGGAACTTACGGCCTGAGAGGCACACGGGTATAGTGAGTTTCTTAGGGAATCCTTTTTGGGGAAGGGGACGAGGAGACATAACACCCACGAAGAGCCCCTTCATACTCACTGGGTGTTCCCGTTTTCCAGAGATGGAGGACATTCTTGGGTCAGATGTTTTTGCAGGTCCGCAATAATAGCACAATTCCCCGGCGCGGCTGAATTGCTGTATTGGTGTGCGAACCCGTTGAACCCCCAACTGCATCGGTTCGGACGAGTCCAAGGAAGGACGGAGCGGTGAAGTGGACCTGAGGACTGTAGTAGTGCTGAGAGAGAGAGACGAAGAGGTTACCGAGCGAGTGCGCTGGCGCTCCGTGCGGCGTACCTGAATACGTTGGTCCACTCTAATCGCCAGAGTGATGAGATCCTCCAAAAGACCTGGCCTGGGTTGGAGAGCAAGTACATCCTTGATGCTGTCTGACAGTCCTTGCCAGAATACGGCGACGTAGGCCTCCTGTTCCCAGTTGGTCTCTGCTGCAAGGGTCCGGAACTCTATGGCATATTCAGTCACCAGTCTTCGCCCTTGAGTAATCTGTAAAAGAGAAGAAGACGCCACCTCCCGACGTGCGGGGGAATCAAACACTTGCCTGAATTCCGTCTTGAAGGCTGAGTAATTCTGGGTAAGGTCATCTCGCTGCTCCCAGATGGGGGAGGCCCAAGCCAGTGGCTACCCGTCAACAGATTATAAACGTAGGCCACCTTCTTTCGGCCAGTAGAAAACTGGTGGGGGGCCATTTCAAATTGTACCTCACATTGATTAATGAAGCCCCGAAAATCTTGAGATTCACCTGCATAAGGTTTGGGGTTAGGAATCCACATATCTAATTCAGTCTGGTCTGCGTCTTGTGGGCTCGACATAATGTTACGCCGGTGCTGCCCGCAGACCAGACCCGTCCCCTGTGCTGAGGTGGGACGTAGGGATACACGCACCCGCAGCAAAGGGAGCGTGTCCGGAGTGTGGTGTTAGTGTTGCCAGGCCAGGTATAGTAAGGGAGACAATACTTGCCGGTACCGGTAGTAGAGGAGGAGAAGTTATTGCCGTTGCCAAGATCAGGGATTGGAGAGTTGCGGATGGTCGAAGGTATAAGCCGTGTTACAGGGATGCCAGAAGTCACGAAGTCCAAGTAGAGCCGAAGTCGAGAGCCAGAGGGGGTAGTCGTCCAATCCGCGTCAATACCTGAGGAGTCACTGAGAGAGTAGTCAAATGCTTCCATACAGAACTATGTCGAGCAACGAGTGATGGGAAGCACAGGCATAATAAAGCTGGACAGGCCAATGGGAAGAGGGGGCAGGCCTGGAGGACTGCAAGGAGTCCTCCCTGATAGGAGGGAGGTGTTACAGCCCAGCTGAGTGTAGTTATTGATTTGCATGGAACTGTGTGATGCTTGGTGGCGACGCCTCACTGCAGGAGCAGTGGTTAAAAGTGCTCTGTTAGGCGTGTGCTCTGTAAGCTGGGAATGCATGCACATAACGTCTGGGGCTGGCGTGCGTGTGTGCGTGAATTCGGTGACTGACGCGCGTATGCGCATGGGATCAGAAACAGATGCATGTGTGCGCATAGAGCGCGGAGCTGGGGACACACGCAGAGGCTGCGGTACAACAGGCACCTCTTCGGTTGGCGCAATCCTGTGATGGCGAGGAGCCAGAGTGCCAGTGGCAGACAACGGAGGTATGTGGGAATTGCGCTGCAGACGCTTGGACGCCTGAGTACCGACGGGAGGTGAGTAATGGTCGCGCTGACAGCACTTAGACACCAGATTCCTTACACCAGCACACTGCTGGATTATAGGCAAGTTTGTTAACAGGGATAAGTCCCTGTTACAGTCCAGACACTCATTCAGTCCATTAGGTACTAGGGTGTTTAGCCTAAAAATCCAAAACAGTGTATCTCTTGTCCGCAAAGGGTGCCAAATGTGTCACCTCCAGAAGATACAGGAGGGATATGCTCAAGACCCATAATTTCATTTTCAAGGACAAGATATCTGTATTGTGTGTTTTATAGAAATGTTTAGGAACACCATGCGTCTGGGCACTATTGAGGATGCTCCTTCTATTCTCCAGAAATCTGACATGACAGGGTCGCATGGTGGGCCCAACATTACCAAGACCACACCCACAGGTAATCAATTAAATAACATATTCAGTCCCGCAAGTGATGCATCCTTTAACAAAAAAAACCACTACTAGAATGACACACAAATTCTTTCTTCGGCAACAAAATTGACAAGTGAGACATCTAGTACAACTACATTTAAAATCACCTATTTTGTTAAGCAGACAACTTACTTGATTAGATAAGGAATTTATGGATCGAAGTTTACTTGGGACAATTATTTTTATGTCAGAAGTGCTTCTTCCCATTATGTGTTATTTGTATTGTTTGTTATTTATATGATTGTCACGTGTATTACTTCTGTAAAGCGCTATGTACATTAAGAGCGCTATATAAATAAAGACACATATACAAGTATAAAAGTTATACTGTCCAATATAAATAGTTTTTGAATGGGTGGTAAAACACCATCTTTATCCAGCATTTAATTTAAATTCCTTGGGGAAGGGCGCGGGGCCTTTGTAACTGCCGCGCCCCCCTAGAAATTGCGCACCCCTCCCCCAGTTTGCTCACCCCTGCTCTACTCTACAATTTGTAGAAGAAAATGCAAATTCACTTCCAGCGGTACACAGGGATGATGATGAAAAACTTGCCTCTATTTGTAAAGGAACATGTCACACCACAATCTAAGGTTTCAGCCCCGTAGAGTACATGGGCTTCATCAGGATTTACCCATATCAATGACTCATATCTGTACTTATGTCAGTGTTCCCGACTCTTTTGTCATCTTTCTTCTACATGTAGAAGCAAACAATATAAGTCTTACAGCACACATTTCAAGGCATTTGTCTAAAATTCAGGGAGTGGTAGTATTATATATTTGTAAAATTGCGCTGTAAATGTCTCAGTGGTTAACGGAGGAGTTTTATGGCTCAGTTATATTTAATGAATGGAAGCTTTCTCTCTGTTCCAAACCAGCATCAGTGGTTTCTCAGCCTTGAGCTGAGAGTATATTTTCCTTTCTTTAGCTGTGTTTTGCTTTTGCTTTGTGAAATTAAGTGTGAAGCACGCAAGCGGTAGAATGCTTCATCATTGCAATCTTTAACCAGTTTGACAGTAAAAGGATTAAATGTCTTTCAGAATACATACGCTTGCAGTTCTATGCAAATGCACTTCTTGCATGCGGCAATTGAAACAAAGTCCATTATGCTTGTGATTGATTTAAAAGAGGTGTGGGATCAAAAGACATATTGGAGAAGGGTAGATCCACAGAGCTCTGTTAAATAGGAAACATCCGTTAGCTTCCAAGTTTAACTGGTATCCAGAAAGCTATATACTGTATATGCAAATCCAACATCTGTTAGCGATCTCATTAGCACAGACTTAACGCCATGTGAAGTTAGCACTGCCTTGTGTTAGCTTCAAATAACATGACATTAAGCCTGTCTTATCCAAAGGTGGAGTTTGTTCCATGTAGATCCTGAATAGGTGTTTAATTAAAGTTAAAAAAGAGAATACAAGAGAGGAAAAGAACCCTGTAAATAACAATATGATAGTTACATTATAATCAGCTGTAACCCCCTGTGTGATACAAGCGACACACTCACACTGCCCCCTGGCAGGTTCCTCCCCAGTGTGCTATGGACATGTGACTGGTGATGGACATAACAGCAGCCAGTAACAAAGGCTGTGAAAGAGGTGGGACTAAGAGGGAGAGGAACCTTTAAGAGGGGCGCCTGTGACACGTGCAGTCAGATCTGCACGAGCCAGAATGCCTTCAGGCTCGATCGAATGTGACCCGGGGCCAGTCTGAGTCCTGCTGAGAGAGAGCGATCCACTGGAGGGAGAGCAGTATCTTCTGCAGAAAGTGCGCGCGGAGTGTCGATCGCCATTGGAGGGACCCTCAATGGTTGCAGCTAACAGTAGTACCGAAGCACCTTTTGTGAAGTACTGCCAGCTACATTTTAGTGCATTAAGAGCTCCGACAGTGTGCGGGCAACACTTACATATGCCCATATACCCAGGATTGGGTGGCCAATACCTAACTGACCCTGACAAACACCAGCACAGCGTTTATGTGTAGTGTTGTGATATAAGCTGTATTACGTGTGTAGTGATAATTTGTCGAGGATCACAGTGTTCTTAAGTAAAAGTACCTGTCATATAAAGGCGGTTATCTTACTCCCGCTATGTACTTATTTCCTGCTGTCTGACCTCAAGCCACGTGTGGCGTATCGGTTATCAATTAAGGACTCAGGCCCCCACCTCAGAAATAGGTTTCAGTCTGGGACCTAGAAGTAAGAGGGGTTACACAGCAGTGGTATAACATTTATCCAGACCCTGGATAGGTGTAACGGCACCTGAAGTTAATGTCTCGTTAAGTCATTAACAGAGTACTGTGGATCTGCCCCAAAGAATGCTGGAGAACAGCTGTCCCAGTTGGAAGAGGCTCGGGGCTCTTTCATAGCCTTTGTATGTAAAGTGGTTTCTAGGCACCTTTCAAATGCAGCAAGATTGGAAAACTGGCCAGGTGATCAAATCACAGTGCTTGGTATCAACGTGTGCTGAGTGAGATGAGCTGTTAATCTATTGCTCCTCTATCTTAATCAAGGCATTGAGTTCCTGACCCATTATGGATATCTGCAGCGCACATACTACTCATTGTCATGTATGTAGTTTAGCATTATACCTTCTGATCTCTCAGGACGTTTCTCAGGAACACGTCAGCACATCAGGAACCTGTTACTTCTTAAACTGTGATGTTTATTGAACGTACAACATGTAAACTGAGCAGTATAGTACATGCAGTCTGTTTGCGAGCACTATCTCCCTGTTTCTCCCTCCCTCTCTCTCATTCCCCCTTCATTTCCTCCCTTCTCTTTCTCTCTCTCTCTCCCTTTCCCCCCTCTACCCTCCCTCTCTCTCATCCCCCCTGTCTCTCATTATCCCCTTCTCTTTCTCTCTCTCCCTTTCCCCCCTCTATCCTCCCTCTCTCTCATCCCCCTCTCTCTCTCATTACCCCCTTCTCTTTCTCTCTCTCCCTTTCCCCCCTCTACCCCCTCTCTCTCTCTCTCTCTCTCTCTCTCTCTCTCTCTCTCTCTCTCTCTCTCTCTCTCTCTCTCTCTCTCTCTCTCTCTCTCTCTCTCTCTCTCTCTCATTACCCCCTTCTCTTTCTCTCTCTCCCTTTCCCCCCCCTACCCTCCCTCTCTCTCATCCCCTCTCTCTCTCATTACCCCCTTCTATTTCTCTCTCTTCCTTTCTGCCACCCTCTCTACCCCTCTCTCTCATCCCCTCTCTCTCTCTCTCTCTCTCTCTCTCTCATTACCCCCTTCTATTTCTCTTTCTTCATTTCTGCCACCCTCTCTACCATCCCACTTTCTTCCCCTCTCTCTCCCCTCCCTCCCCCTAAACCACCCTCTCCACAATGCCCATAACTACCCACCCCCAGGCTGGTATCTCCTACCCTCCCAGTCCCATACCTCATTCTGCCCCCCTCAGGGAGTCAGTACACCGTGGGGTGGGAGTAGATGGAGGGGATTAACGGGAGGGGGGCCCTGAACCTTTAATTTGTCCTGGCCCCAAGATTTAAGTTGGTGGCTCTGCAACAACCACAACCCTATACCGAGATCTTTTTACTGTGATTGCAGCAGCAGCTTGTGCTGTACTAAATAAAAAGGGGGAGGGAGGTGAAGATGAAACAGGAAAATTAGAGGAATAGATAAATTTGGAGGTGTGGATAAACCTCTCAGTATTACTTAAGCCAGGGTACCTTGGCAGAATAAAAAGAGTTAAGTAAAGAGAGTGGTTCAGAGAGAGAATGAATTATTCACTCAGAGATTAAGCAAAGCAAGAGAGAAAGAGTGGAAAAATTAGGAAAGTCTGACAATGGCAATGAAAAAAAAACCGATACAGACTATGGAAGAGAATGAATGAATATGGGAGGGAGAGAGGGAAAGGGGAGGAGAGAGAGACATGAATTGAAAGAGAGAGAGAGAAAGAAGGTGGTCAGATGGATTGATGTGCTGAAGAGAGGAGGTCTGGAGACGAGATGTGACAACTTCTCCAGCATCGGAGGAGGAAGACACTGCTCATACTGGAATCCACACACGGGACAGGCGGTCGCACCCTCAGAGGAGTTACAAAAAGATATTCAAATAAATGACAGCGGAACCCAGATTTATGTAAGCCTAGATCTGCTCTGTTGTACATGGTCATTTGCACTTCATGTTCAACCTCAATATCCATTTGTCTGTCACATACCATGCACAGCTGTGCCATTTATCCTTACCTGTCTTCTTTTACTCTTAGCCCTAATCTCATCTCCCTTTTCTACTGTGCTGTATGTGGATACATGTGGGGATCTATTAGCACAAACATAGTATAAACCAGGGGTAGCCAACTCCAGTCCTCAAGAGCTACCCACAGGTCAGGTTTACAGGATATCCCTGCTTCAGCACAGGTGGCTCAATCAGTGGCTCAGTCTCTGACTGAGCCACCTATGCTGAAGCAGGGATATCCTGAAAACTAGACGTGTCGGTAGCTCTTGAGGACTGGAGTTAGCTACCCCTGGTATAAACCTTGTTTATTATGATTCTTGACAAGCTTTCTGAAATGTGCACAGTACAGTATGTGCCAGTACGGCACTTCAGGAGGTAGATAGCTAATGACCAACGGCTGCTGCAAGTGACCAGTATAATTAGCTGGTGGTATATGTTGCATGTGTTAGCATTTAGTAGTGATTCGATTCTGCTTCTTATAGGCAGGTTGTATATGCATGCTGGCATATTAAAAGTGCACATAGTCTTTGTTCATCTAGCTGTATTAAACATACTTTGGATTTTAATGGAGGATGTTAGCTTTGTTAGTGGAATATGCTGTGGTGTTGGCAGGGGTGCATGCATAAGGGAGCTGCAAGACTGGGGCAAAAGCAGTGCAAAAGAACTACACCAGGTGTTTTAAAGGAAAAAACATTTGCTATCTATGGGATTAATTTTCTTTGATAAATATTGTGCTGAACGTATTTGGCATTGGTTTAGTCCCGGCTTTGCAGCCAGGAGATTTGGTAAATAACCACCACAGTGATGGTTAACAGAAAATATAAGCATGTCGGTATGGACTATGAATGTGAAGAGTAGGAATCTGCTGCAGTATTCACTGAGTGTGCCTGCAATGATTTGTATAAATACTGAATCTCCCAGCAGGAGGTACACCACCTGTTCAATGGGTGAGTAATGAGGTAATAATGGGTGAGTAATGAGGTATATGGTGTTGGTATTCCTGCTTTCATATGTGCATAAGTTGTTGTCTGTATGCTGCAATTTGTAGCGATAGGTGTTTATTTTATTGCGTTCTGTACTACTTGCCTCTGCAGCTTATTGGTTAATTAGTCCATAGGTTAATTATTAATTAGTGACGGGAGTTCCCTACTCACCAATCAGGGCCATAGCGAGTGGTTCTAAAGTGAGCCATCCAATCAAAATGCTGATGCAGATCTTCAAAGAGGATGGAGACGGACTGCGGGGGATGGCGTCGCGGGTCGAGAGCTTACTGATACGCCGGGATTCGGAGGCTGAAGACTTCGTTACCGATGCGTGTTGCTCCCGCTGGCAGTTCGTATCCGGAAGAAGGCGTAACCTCTAACACCGAAATGTACATCGGGCAAATCAGCTGCTGTTCGGATCTCCGTCAATCTCATGTAGCCAGAGGCTCCACTCAATACGAACTGCCTGCGGGAGCAACACGCTTCGGTAATGAAGTCTTCACCCTCCGAATCCCGGCGTATCAGTAAGCTCTCGACCCACGACGTCATCCCCCGCAGTCCGTCTCCATCCTCCTTGAAGATCTGCATCAGCATTTTGATTGGATGGCTCACTTTAGAACCACTCGTTATGGCCCTGATTGGTGAGTAGGGATCTCCCGTCACTATACAAATGTGTCACAGGGTCTTTTTGGCCAACTCCCTGAAGAAGGCCAATTTAGGCGCGAAACGCATTGAGGTCATCACGCAGCAACGCGAGATCGTGACGACGATACCCGGAAGCTGCCGTTCCCACCTCCACGAGGACGCTAACCCCTAAGATAAGCTTGTTTCCTTACATCTAATGCGGATTGATCTGTGGTTGTACCTATTCCATACTGGGACTCTTGGCTTGGGTGTTTGAACTCATGCATGGTTCTCACACTCAGTTCTGTGACTTGAGCTTTGCTCTCTGCCCTTTTCTGTCCTTATTGTCATATGGACTGCAAGCTTGTGAGGGGTTTTGTGTCCTTATGGGGTATATCCCTCATGGTGATGGTTGCAACTGAGGAGTGGATGTATAGATCTATGTGATCTTTCCCCTGTCTCACTTTTATGTTTAAATGTCTATGTGACTTTTATTAAATAAATTTGCAATATAATTGATTTTGGTTTTTGTTTTGTATCCCCTTTTGTGCCCTTTTTTGTGTTTTGTGCTTTGGAGCTTTGTGCATTGATCGCGGGAGAATAGGAGCAGCAGAGGGTTCTTACAACATCGTTTGGGGATAGCGCGCACTGCATCCCTTATTCATAGGTTAATTATTCACAAGGTTGTGAGCCTACCCTGAATGCGGCAAATACTTCAGGCAGCAGAGGGGTTAAAAAAAATCCCCGCTTCTGGGGCATTTGATCACTTAATTATTTATTATCTCCTTTCCTATCTATTTTGAAGCATTCATCCAGTGGTAATACTGTACTGTATGTGTTATTCTTAACTATTCATAATTTAAGTAATTTGGATACAAGCTGTTATAATTTTCGATTGCCTGAGTAGCAAATTGAAACTTGGTTTCAATAGAGCAGGGCTGGTCAACTTCAGTCTTGGTTTGGATGAGTCAGACTGTCCTCTTTTGAAGCATAAAAACCATGGAAAGGCATCTGGTGCAGAACAGTGACAGAGGGTACAGGCAGGGTCACCGCCAAGGGGGGACAGCAGGGACTGTTGTCCCGGGCCCGGCCAGTTAAAAGGCCCGGCCCCCCTACGGCAACCCACAGTTTCCTCTCTGCAGGCTGTCACTCCCTCCTTCCTCTCCTGCAGGACTGAGGGCCCTCCCCTTCCCTTGGCACTGTCCCTTCCCTCAGCACCACCCATCTATTCCTTCCTTTCCCAGACCCTTTGGCTGACCTCCGCGGGCCTCGCAGGGCCCTTCCTTGCACTGGCCATGCTACTCCAGCATGCCCACCCAAGGGCCCCAGGTAAGTCTCCAGGCCCCCATATACCACCCTCCTAGACCCCTTCCCCCCCCCCCCCTCCCAAGGTGTGTGTGGGGTTTTTTTTTTGGAGGGGGGGGTTATTTTTGTGTGTGTTTTTGGTGAGGGGGGGGGCCTATTTGTTTGTCTTCATTTAGGGAGGGGGCCTATTGCGTGTGTCTGTATTTGGAGAGGGGTGCCTAGTGTGTGTGTGTGTGTGTGTGTGTGTGTGTGTGTGTGTGTGTGTGTGTATGTGTGTGTATTTGGGGAGGGGGCCCGTATGTGTGTTTGTGTGTGCGTCAGTATTTGGGGAGTGGGTCTGTCTGTATTTGGGGATGGGAGCCAATTGTCTCTGTGTCTGTATTTGGGGAGGGGGGCCTATTGTGTGTGTGTGTGTGTGTGTGTGTGTGTGTGTGTGTGTGTGTGTGTGTGTGTGTGTGTGTGTGTGTGTGTGTGTGTGTGTGTGTGTGTGTGTGTGTGTGTGTGTGTGTGTGTGTGTCTGTCTGTATTTGGGGATGGGAGCAAATTGTCTCTGTGTCTGTATTTGGGAAGGAGGGCCTATTGAATGTGTCTGTATTTAGGGAGGTGGGCCTAGTGTGTGTGTGTGTGTGTGTGTGTGTGTGTGTGTGTGTGTGTGTGTGTGTGTGTGTGTGTGTGTGTGTGTGTGTGTGTGTGTGTGTGTGTGTGTGTGTGTGTGTGTGTGTGTTTGTGTGTGTGTGTTTGTCTGTATTTGGGGATGGGAGCCAATTAACTCTGTGTCTGTATTTAGGAAGGTGGGCCTAGTGTGTGTGTGTGTGTGTGTGTGTGTGTGTGTGTGTGTGTGTGTGTGTGTGTGTGTATTTGGGGAGTGGGACTTTTTGTTTGTGTTTATATATTGGGGAAGGGGGTTATTGAGTGTGGGTCTTTTTGCAAAGCCAGTATAACCAACCCCACACTGATGAGACCCATGAAGGTCGAAACGGCTGTGTGTGGGTGGGTTTACTGGCTATGCATGTTAACCCAGGTTGTGCTCAAAGCTGTGAAATGCAGCAAGCATAAGCTTACAGGGGACTATGTTATATGGTTTTGAAGCAAAAGGTGGTACTGTGTGCTCATTTGCATGTCATTTCCCAGAATCCCTTGCTGAAGTGGAAGCACTGTGTGCTGGATGATAATGGTGAATGGTGGGGTTGCACACCTGTATAACACATGCAAATGAGCTTACAGTAATATTTCCATTTGCTATATGCTTTACTGTGGAGGGTTTTTGTCACTTTTTACTTTTTTTACCCACCATAACTTAACTAGAATCATCACTCCTAGTAAAGATAATAATATGGCCTGGTGCCTGTCCCTTAAAAATAAATAGAATATATGTTACTATCCGAGGACTGATAAAGTAGAGACAGCACACAGTAGGAAGATGACAAAAGGTTATACAGTATTAGCTTAAACAGCATCACAGATAACAGACGGTTCGACCCCACAGTTTTTCACACATGGCTTCTCCATTTTGGCTTTATTTTTGTTAAATAAATCATGACACAGTGTAATGTGTCATTTGTTGTTCTTCTGAGGTTGTATTTACCTATTTTTAAGACCTGCTAAGGAACAGATGATTGTTATTATGTCCTGATCTGTAAAACCATGGAATTCAAAGAGGGTGTACTTTCTTTTTCACACAACTGTGTGTGTGTGTATATATATATATATATATATATATATATATATATATATATATATATATCTCCTGTTGTGATTGTGTTATTGGGGTATACCATAAATGTATGTATACGTGTTCCTATGAGGAGCCATCCTGCTATGCGGGATCCTCATAGGTGGAGGCGCTGCACCAGAGAGACAGAGAACACACCGTCACCCCAGGCTCCCCAGAAGCAGAGGCTCAGGCCTTCTGTAGGTCTAGCAGGTAGCACCAGTGACCATAATTACCGCTATTTCCCTTAGGGATAGGGAAAGGGTGTTACACAAGGAAAAGGAGTTCCTGCCACAAAGAGCTTACAATCTAAGTAGGGAGAACTTGCAGAGACAGTAGGATGGTGTAGATTGCAGTTAAACGGCCACAGCTTTTATTGAACATTATGAAAACCAAAACTCAACAATGATCAGACTGCACCCCCACTGAGGACTTATACCGAATAAACACCATCCACCACCAGCCATACCGGCCTAGCAGTACACTGCATACTGTAAGGAATCGGGGAACACGTCCCCTGTGGCGTGCACCCTCCTTACCTCCTGCTGCACAGCATCCCGCTGCAAGCGGTCAGAGAGCGCGTTCCTCGCAGCACACTTCCTCTGCTCCTCCCCTCAGTCCTATTCATCCAGCTCTCCTATATATGCTCAGCCTTTCCTTTCATTCTTTGGCTGAGCATAGTTCATGGTAGCCTTGTGTTCCCACGTCCCTGCCTTGCCTTGTTCTTGTTATGCTTTAACCCTCTGCTGCTTATCTCTTCTGTGTACCGACCCGGTTTAACTTTAGGACCTCTCTCTGGATTACCGAACTTGCCCCTGACCATCCGCTATTCTCCATCCCTGACCATGGCTATCGGACTAACTACCTTCCTACTGGCTCCAACCCCAGACCAACGGTGCTCTGGACACTGACTACTCTCCTGGACCCTACCTACAACCTCGGCAAGTATCAAGACTAACCCACTCTCTCCAGCCCAGACCCGACAATCTTGACTATCCACCCTCCAGGCGTGCCTCCGCTGCGGTGGGTGCACAGTTTCATACTTTCCCACCTCAGTACTGGGGTCCCGCCTTGTTCGTGGTGAGCGCAAGCGTTACACATACAGCGTGACCGTACCAGGCCATCTGGAAGGATACTGCATCAACAGGCCCACCGCCCCAGCCATGGCCTGTCATGATCTTCCCACTATATAAACCAGCAAGATAACGATGAACCACCCAAGGTGCAAGCTGATCAAGCCCACCAGCTGTGACATATAAAAGAAAAACCACTACAACATAATTAGTTTGTATTATTACCCGTACATTTTTATTTTTATTTTTCTTTATGTATCGTTCCTCTTTTTTTTTTTTTTTTTAATTTATCTTGCAAAGGGAAAGAAACAAAAAATGCTTACCAAAGACCAACTCCCAACCTTTGAAAAATTCCACCTTTCCAAGTAAACAAAAAGGGGAGGGGAGGTCGGAACTTTGCCTGCCAGAGAAGAAATGGGATGAGTCACCTCCTGTTCTCCTTTATATTAATTATCTACCTCCCCCCATAACCTTTCCCCATGAGATCCCAATCAACTCTCAGCTAACCAGATATTTTTAAGGGGACCTGATCCTGTCATGCCTCCTTTTTCTTGAGGGCCCTTACCACAGGCTTAGGTGGCTAGGACCTATGGTCCATGCAGGTGACAATTTACTAATATCAGTGTTTGATATTCACCAATATATATAATATTTAGACTCTCAGGTGAAGATCAAAAAAGAGATGAATATTGAATAACATCACAATAATTATAAAACAACACTACTGTCTGTTTTAATTTATCATTATTGTGTTCATACACGATTTGATTTCAATTCAAGTTTTGACTGGATACATTAAAGCACCACCATATGTATTTTGGAGAGCTATCATCCTTATTTCAAGTGACACTCCATTAAAGTCAATAAGGACAGCATTGCTATTATAAGGAATGCACTACTTCACTAGCTATCCAGCAAACTTTCTTAGTTCATCAAAACAGGAACATTTTGCATGCTTGACCCACGGCAAGTATATAAAGAGACCAGCAAAGCATCTCTCTTAGGTCCAGATGCATCAAGCAGTGATAAGGAAAAGTGGAGATGCTCTCTTCAAAAATGTGTAAATGTTTGGTCAACTAGCATGCTAGTTGACCAAACATTTACTAATTTATGGAGATAACATCTCAATTTTTCCTCAGCACTTCTTGATGTATCTGGGCCATAGAGTCACTTCAAGCAGAAAGAGGTTCAAAATAAAGAGATGACTGCTCAAGTCCTTGGTGTTCATCCATTGAGAAAGATTGTTACTCTAAATCAAATCATAAGGGACAAAACGCCACATGGTACATTGATTCTAGAAAGCAAAACCATGCACTGACAGCACTTGACTGGTCAAATAACATTTGCAATTCACTTGTGAGTCAATAAAATCAAGGACTTTACCACATGCTGCAGACATTTAGTTCCTTCCAATTCACTGCGTTATATCCGTCAACTGTCTACCTGCATAATTTATCCCTTTCTTTACTAAGTGCATAGTCTGAAAGCAGTAAGTTGTCGTAATGAAGATGTACAATTCCACAGTTCGGGGAAACCGTTTCAGACGAGGAGAATTCTGCTTGTGCAGCCAACACAACACAGACAAACAATTTCTTCAAAGTACAGGTCTCCTCTAGGACAGAGATACAAAGTACAGCTCTACTCACAAGTTCATAACGAAGTTCTCCATTTAATGTGACAGCCAAGAACAGTGGAAAGACAAAGTTTAAGGTAATATAAATATTTCCATGCCAAAGAAACTACATTAAGACTTCCTGTATGGCACCAGTGAGGACGTGCTCAAGCGGCTGAGCTCGTGGGCAGCCCCGCTCTGCAAAGCAAGATCGCCACCTGAAATAAAATAAAAACAGAAAACCTAGAGATCCTTAGCGAAGCCTTCAGAAGCAAATGAATAAGTCCCAAAGTGGCAAACCGGTCATGAAGCATGCGCAGAGGATATTCAGAGTTGTAGTGGCCATCTTGCTCCACCTTGCACATGCGCAGGAGCTAGTATAGCGGCGGCCATTACACCCAAAGCTCCGCAGGGGAACTACAATTCCCAGCAGCCCCAGCAGCTGCACAACACATGGGCAAGCACAGCCAATAGGGCTTCTAGGATCTCGGCAGGCAGAAGGATTCATTTGGTGTGATCAGGAGACCACGCCAGTCGGAAGAGGGAGCTAGATCCAGAAGGTAGTATCTCAGAGCCAGTGGCTGTGAGACTAGGCCTAGTATATTCCCCTTAGGCCCCAGCTAGACCCAGACTCACAGTAGCTTGCAGGGAAGGCCCCTTAGATAGGGACGCTTCCCCATTTACTCTCTAGTGTCAGGGACATATTGAAGACGCCGCACTGTGACTGCGGCCTGTGGTCTGGGACCAGACCACCTCCGTTGCAAGATACCCTGTATAGTGATATTATTCACGCCGGAATTCACCCAATGCAGAGGCGGACACCCTCGCGGACGACGTCGCTGGATTGGCGGATCCCTGTTGCTAAATCGGCCGCACCGAGTACTGGAGTACTTGACAGGTACCTCAACTAAGTGCACTAACACTCCACGGGATAGCACTATCTCCTACACTTTTGGGTGGGCCATGACATTGGGGGAAAGGACATCAGGGTATTGGTGCCAACCACCCTATGTACTTTGGGGGACACAGAGAGGCACCTAAGTCACCTACCAAGCGGGGAGGCCAAGCGCCTTGCTTTGCAGGCAGCAACATGCCCGGTTGCTGACGTAGCTCCTGGCTGTGGATCTCGCAGGGGGTCTGTGACAGGGTGAAGTCAACCCCTATCAGTTATGCCTGGGAAACATATGTCTGAATGCTTCATCCAGCACTCATAAGGGTTAACTCAGGTGGAAGCTAGCTAATCAGGATGTAAGCTGACACCTGAGAGCCAGCAAGGTAGATAAGGATCTTGTTACCAGCAGTAGCTGGCTGTTGGAGATGAGAGCACATGGATAGATGTGCTGCTAGCCAGAAGGATACAGCACACTACTTACTGCAGCCAAAGTAAGATTTCTTTCATTTGTTTGCATGACTGCTTAAAAAGACTCTTACGGTTTGGGTATGGTTTAGCCAGCCAGCCTGCTAGCTAGGACTGCTGTGTTAGTCAGTTTTCTCCCAACGTGGAGCAGGATTTATTTGCTTAAAGGGACAGTGTACCCGCATGTTATGTTGCTGTGGAGAAATAAAGCCACTGAACGTTTTCATTTATCCTGAAACTACACGTGTGGACTGTTCCCTGACCTCGGCTACAGGCCGTCCTGCCACAGGTGGTGTCAGAAGTGGGATTTGGACGGGCCCTGTATCTGAAGGGCCACACACACACACAGACGGGGAAAAAAAATGGAGACAATTTTTTCTCAGTTCCTTGAGCAACAGCTCCAGCTAGCAGAGAAGCAAGCTGAGCGACAAGCCCAGCAAGATGAGCAACAGGCCCAGCGAGAGGAAAAGCTACTCCAATTGCTGGCCGAAGGCCCAGCCCAGGCAGACCAGGGATTCCAAATAATCCACCGGTGATGCTGCATAAAATGAAGCCAAACGAAGACCCAGAGGCATTTCTCCTCACTTTTGAAAGGGTAGCCACGGCCCACGGCTGGACAGTTGATCGCTGGGTAACGACTCTGGCTCCACTCCTCATAGGGGAAGCTCAGGCTGCCTACCAGGCTCTTCCAGCAGACGAGGCCATGGACTATCAGCAACTAAAGGCTGCTATTCTGGATCGCCTAGGCCTCACTCCAGAGACCTACCGACAGCGGTACCGGACAGTCAAATATACAAACAGAGACAGACCCCGGGTCGTAGCCCACCGCTTAGTAGACTTATGTACCAGGTGGATACAACCGGAAAAACATGACAAGGCAGAGATCCTTGAACAGTTTGTGCTCGAGCAGTTCATACAGATACTGCCCCCCTCCTCCAGCTCCTGGGTAAAAAGACACGCTGCATTTTCCCTGGATTCAGCGGTCCGCTTGGTGTAAAACTTCCTGGGCGATGACACCCAACAGGATAGCTGGGAATGGCCGGTGCAAACACCAGTTGCTTCCGGTGATACTAGAGGCAGGAGAGCAGACAATCGAGGGGTCTACAAACCGCCAGCTCGGGAGATCCAGTCAACCCGATCGGAAGACCCTTTCCCATCTCGGAGGGTTCCTGGTACAAACTCCCGCAGAGACGCCCGTCCTGGGTCCGAGGCCACTGGATCACTCAAGGGAGGCCGCCACCCACAGTATTCCCCGAGAACCTGGACTCCTGTCACCCACCCGGTGGAGAGGATAACCCCACCAACCAGAAGGGAGGATCCCATCCAACAGCGGAGAGGTCCAAACGCCGAGCCCCATCGAGAGCTTCCGCTGACGACCGAGGTTGCGGATTCAGGAGATGAGATGGACTGTTCATATGGCAAAACCACTGCCACAGCTTGTCTCCGAGGGGACCACAATCCGTGGTTAGTCCCAGCATCTCTGGAGGGGACAAAAGTAAACGCCATGCTGGACTCGGGCTCTGGAAAAACCCTGATCCTAGAGGGCCTAATTCCAAGCAATAGACTATCTTATGACTCTCCTTGGAATATCGAGTGTATCCATGGGGATACAAAGAGATACCCGACGGCGAACGTTCTACTACGTATCCAGGATCAAGAGGCTAGCCTACTAGTGGGAGTTGCTCCCTGGCTACCTGCTCCTGTTCTACTTGGCCGAGACTGGCCCTACCTCGAAACATTGTTGGCCCCTACTCCTACGGAGCCTACTTCTCTGGTACCGGAGAAGACCGGAGACTTGTTCCCTTTTTCCCCAGAGATTTTTCCCCATAGACACCATGTCCCAAAGAAACGTAAACAGAGACGTGCGGAAAAAGAGGACTGATTAAGAAAGGCTGGGACTCTTGGTAACATTAGTCAGCCCAAAGGACTGCAGGTCATGGCCGGGGATGACCAGGGTGGGGAACAGATAGATACGGGAATTTTGCCAGACCTGGATCTTCCTGACTTCCGTCAGAGGCAGAGGGAGGACCCAGCTCTGGCTAGACAATATGAGAAGGTGGTTCAGGTCAACAACAAGATAATGGATGAACAGGGTGTAAAAGTGTTTCCACATTTTGAACTGTTGAATGACATTCTATATCGTGTGAATAAGGTTACACAAACAGGGGAGGTCATTCGACAGATGCTAGTCCCTAAAGGGTTGATTAAAACGGTGTTCACCCTAGCCCATACTCTCCCATGGGGTGGTCATTTGGGCAGAGATAAAACCACGGACCGCATCTCGTCCCGGTTTTACTGGCCAGGCATACATGGTGACATCATGAAACTATGTGAGACATGTCCTGAATGCCAGTTAACTAGCCAAAAAGGACAGAAGCCGGCTCCCTTGGTTCCTCTGCCCTTGGTAGCCGTCCCATTCGAGAGAATTGGGGTAGATCTGGTCGAACCTTTAGAACCCTCTGCGAAGGGACATAAATTTATACTCGTTGTGGTAGATTATGCCACCAGATATCCTGAGGCCTTCCCTCTGAGATCAGCCACTGCTAAACAGGTTGCTCACAGGCTGTTAGAACTGTTCTCTAGGGTAGGACTTCCCCAAGTAATGTTAGCTGACCAGGGAACAAATTTTATGGCAAAGTTAATGCAGGATGTCCTAAAGTTATTGGAGGTAAAATCCGTCCGGACCTCAGTCTACCATCCTCAGACTGATGGATTGGTAGAGAGGTTTAACCGTACTTTAAAAACCATGCTTAGGAAGTTTGTGGACACTGAAAAGCGAGCTTGGGATGAACTTCTCCCTTTCCTGTTGTTTGCGGTACGAGAAGTTCCCCAATCATCTACAGGCTTCTCCCCGTTTGAGCTCCTATATGGACGCCAACCTCGGGGTATTCTCGACCTACTGAAGGAATCCTGGGAGGAGGAGCCCTCCCCCTCCAAGAATACCCTTCAGTATGTCATAGACCTTAGAAATCGCCTAGACATGATAGGTCGGTTTGCTAAGGAAAACCTCAAATCTGCTCAAGAACGTCAAGAAAGGCAGTATAACCAAAATGCTCGCTTGAGGGTCTTCCAACCTGGGTGATGCTACTACTACCGACATCAGAGAGTAAACTCCTTGCGAAGTGGCAGGGTCCTTTCCAAATTCTCCGCCGCACCGGGGAGGTGAACTATGAGATCTCTCAACCAGGGTCCAGGAAGGTAAACAAATCTACCACGTGAACCTCCTGAAACCCTGGAAAACGATGAGATCACTGTTCATCCACCCTCGGGAAGGAGAGACGGATTTGGGTCCGCAGCTTCCAAAGGGTAGTACGTACAATGACCATCAGGTTCCCATGGGTGGGCAGTTAACAACAGAACAAAGGTAAGACCTACTAGAATTATGTGACCAGTTCCCAGATGTTTTTTCGGAGCTGCCAGGGCAGACTAATTTAGTGTCCCATAGGATTGAGACAGAACCTGGCGTAAAAGTACGGTCCCGTCTCTATAGATTGCCAGAGGGCCGAAAAGACCTGGTAGAGAGGGAGATAATAGACATGTTGGAATTGGGCGTGATCGAGGAGCCCCACAGCGAATGGTGTAGCCCTATCGTGTTGGTCCCTAAACCAGATGGGAAGGTGAGGTTTTGCGTGGATCTGCGAAAGGTAAATGCTGTATCCAGATTTGATGCATATCCAATGCCTAGGGTGGATGAATTGCTTGACTCGCTTGGGAAAGCAGAGTTTATCTCTACCCTAGATCTCACGAAAGGATATTGGCAGATACCTCTAGCGGAAGAATCCAAATGCAAAACTGCCTTCGCCACCCCTCTCGGGTTATACCAATTCGTCACTATGCCATTTGGGTTACATGGGGCTCCAGCCACGTTCCAAAGGTTAATGGACAAGATAGCAGACACTGGCAGTCTCATATAAAAAGGTTAAGGGCAGTCCTAACGTCCTTAAGAGAAGCAGGGCTCACTGCAAATCCAAAAAAATGTGCCCTGGGTAAATCCACTACAAAGACTTGGGCTATGCCGTTGGGGGAGGGATAGTAAGGCCATTAGCTAACAAGGTGGCCGCCATAAAGGAAGTCCCCACCCCACAGACAAAGACACAGATCCGCTCCCTTTTGGGGTTAGCAGGGTATTACCGGCGGTTTATCCCCAATTTTTCAGAAATATCTGCACCCCTAACAGATCTGACAAAAAAGAGTGCCCCGACCCAAGTTAAATGGTCTTGGGAGTGCCAAGACGCCTTTGACATGCTAAAAAAGTGCCTGTCAGAGGGCCCCGCTCTTCGGAGCCCAGATTTTAAAGAGCCCTTCATCATCCAGACGGATGCCTCAGAGGTAGGACTGGGAGCAGTGCTGTCTCAGCAATTTGATGTGTTGAACACCCCATACTGTCCATCAGCCGGAAGCTGTTCCCAAGGGAAGTGAGGTATTCCGTTATTGAGAAGGAGTGCCTCGCTGTAAAATGGGCAATTGAGGCCTTGAGACTTTATGTCGCCAGAGTACACTTCACCCTGGTCACTGACCATGCGCCCTTGAAGTGGTTAAACACCATGAAGGACACAAATCCAAGGTTGACCATGTGGTATATGGCCCTCCAACCCTTCTCTTTTGATATTCAGCATAGACCTGGAAAAGACCATGGAAATGCTGATTTTTTGTCAAGAGAAGGAGTGGAGGGTCGGGCTTCAGCCGTGTGGGACGCTAGCCACACACAAACAGGGGAGGTATGTGACAGGGTGAAGTCAACCCCTATCAGTTATGCCTGGGAAACATATGTCTGAGTGCTTCATCCAGCACTCATAAGGGTTAACTCAGGTGGAAGCTAGCTAATCAGGATGTAAGCTGACACCTGAGAGCCAGCAAGGTAGATAAGGATCTTGTTACCAGCAGTAGCTGTCTGTCTGAGATGAGAGCACATGGATAGATGTGCTGCTTGCCAGAAGGATACAGCACACTACTTACTGCAGCCAAAGTAAGATTTCTTTCAGTTGTTTGCATGACTGCTTAAAAAGACTCTTACGGTTTGGGTATGGTTTAGCCAGCCAGCCTGCTAGCTAGAACTGCTGTGTTAGTCAGTTTTCTCCCAACGTGGAGCAGGATTTATTTGCTTAAAGGGACAGTGTACCCACATGTTATGTTGCTGTGGAGAAATAAAGCCACTGAACGTTTTCATTTATCCTGAAACTACACGTGTGGACTGTTCCCTGACCTCGGCTACAGGCCGTCCTGCCACAGGGTCCCCTGAGTCGGAACTGGGAAAATCCCAGGTACTGGGGTGGCACGACAAAATGTTTTATGGCTATGTGCCACATTTCAAACTGACTAACATGATCTGCTCCCGGGCCGGCCGTTGTGAGCACTGATGGGAGTCAGGGAAACTAACCGAAGAAGAGGAGAATGAATTTATGCGAAAGCGACAGGACGAGCTGGACGATCGCATATATTTTGGTGAGGGCGTGTTGTGGGACATGGTCATTATTCCATGACTCATAGAAGAACTATTAATTTGGGTTCTGCCATGTGCTCCATACTCCCCCTGTTTAACCAGGTACAGTCACAGGGATAGAGTAGTACAGGAGATGGTGCACAAAATAGAGGAATAATACTAACACAATTCAGATAGGGCTGCAGAAGCTTCGAGACCCCAGGAGGAGAGACCGTTGAGGTGTCTCCCCTGTATATAGATGTGTAAATAAGCAGTATTGTGCATCCCCTTCCTTTTTTTACAGATAGGGAGTACCCTCTGAAGTTAGGCTCCGTAGAATAAGAGAAGCAGAGCAGTACAGGTTCCCATAGGGGTGTCTAAACAGTAGCTGTGGGATAGGCATGGAGAAGCAGTAATATGGCACTCTTTTGACTCATTCCTCTGGTGAGCATGCCTATGGAATAATGGGGGAGCCCACTTTAAAGGATTTATCACTGCCACCCCTGCTCTGAAGCATGAATATGGGATGGGCTGGGCAGCAGAAATCCACATCTTCTTAGCAAAAAGAGGAAAAGAATAGTGATACCCTCCTGCTGGGAGCATCCCAGGGGAGTTTGTAAGGTGAGGCACAAGACAAAGTGATCCTCTCTGCCATTCTAGCACTGAAGCGCTACTACAAGGATGGTCAGAGTAAGTTGTAGAACTAAGGTCTGGTTGACCTAAGCGATAAACAGGTAGCCCAAGCAGAGACCCAGAAGGTATCATGACAATAAGTGACTAGAGAAAGAAGCTATCTTCTGTGTCTAAGTCAATACTTCAATTGTTCAAGGAATGTGCCTCTCCGGGAATGCAGTAATGCTTCTGGGGAAGAAATTGTACTACTATGTGATGTAAATAAAGACCATCTTATTCATAACTATAAAGTTCCTAGCGCCCATCTTTTTCTCCATCACCAGCTAGCAGCACGGACCCAGCACCCTGATAAGGTAATACACCGAGGAAGCAACACATATAGTCTATCCGATGTAAATTCCCTATGGAGCCGGGCAGGGAAGGTTTCATAAATAAGAGAAGGAAGGAAATCGACCTGGAGTTTTCTAAGGCTAGCAAAGACCTAAACAGAATATTATGCAAATTTAAATGAAATCCCACCACAGGGAATACAGGGAAATATAAGCGAGTCAAGGATATATGTGAGGTTTGGATACATAGAAAAGAACAAATGAAAATACAGGTTAGAGATCTTAACTTAACTTGTAATTACTGTACCACTAACCCATAGGAGACAAATATTGTCATGGAACAGAAATACCCATGTCTGCCTTCTCTGTTTCACCCCCCCCCTTTTCCTTGGCAGTTCTGCCTGCTAGCTGTATTTGGATGTTACTTTCCTTGCAGTTTCACTCCCAGTGCAGATGGAATGGATACATTGGGGGTCATGTACCGTTAAGCTCCGTTAAGTCACTTTTAGAGCGCAAAGTGCTCTTAGAACGTGATGTTGCGCTGAACACAATGCACTAAGCCACGCAAACAGGCACTTTGCGCTCTAAAACTGACTTTTTTCAGGAAATTTTTCTAAATCCAACTTTGCTCGTTCGTTACCCTGTTTGCGTTAAATTCTGCCCTTAGGCGGGATGCTCTAAGCAACGCAACCTTAGCGAACGCGAAAGGTGTGTTGAACAGAACACGTCAGCTCAAAGTAGACGCAAATGGACTTTGAAAAATTTCCTGCTTTACATTTTTGCATGCGCAACACCCATACAACAGGCCGGTGGGTGTCCCCGGCTGACCCCGTGGGGGTCCTCGAGGGAGGCCAGGGGTCACGCGAGTGTCCCCGGCTGACCCCGCGACCGTCCTGGGGTCAGCGCGGGAGTCCCGGGGTACCCGCAGGCCTCTGGTACCAATGTTGTGCCTACAAAAATAATAAACATTATTTCTAACTAAATACACCCCCCTAACACATACAGTAAAATAAGCACCCACCCTGAACTGACTATACCCACCCTGTACCCATTGAGTAGTATAGTGGTACATCATACCCATATAATAATAATATGGGCATGATAAGCCTCTACAGCACTCAATGGGCACCCTAATTACAATACATTAATGCACCGGATACACAATAATAAAACCTAACTCCAAAAAAACATACTTCACTAAATAAAAACAGTAGCTAGCTAATCCAATGAATACAAGCAATAACAACATCAACAATGAATTAATTAAACCATTAACCAATTAAACCAATTAATTCCTAAACCAACTCAAAATGAATAGTAACACTAACCAATCAAACCAATGAATTACTACAACATTAATGAATGTAACCATTAAAAGACAAAGAAATACATTCAAACAATCTCTGAAGTAACCATAAAACACATTAGCTAACATAATACAACATTAACTAAAGCGAACACCAATCGCAAACATTTTATTACATTAAGCAGGAAAAAAAAACAATGACATCCACATAAAAAACTGACATTAAAAACACCAACAGCAATACCAAGCCACAAATGCCCCCCAAATATTGTCATAATAATGTATTAATCTGTACCCTAAAGTGGTACAGATTAATATATTATCAGTCAATGTGCCTCCCCCAAAAAATCAAAAAACACATCCAATGAAGACACCTGTCAAAAGAGACATTTACAAACATTCAATATATTACTTACCATTAGAAGCGGTGGCCCTCCGACTCCCGGGGTAACAGGAAACTCACATACCTTGAAGGCCTCCAACAGCATCCGATGCCATCCGCCATGAAGATCCGGATCAGGTACCCAAATCTTCTTTTTTCTTTCTTTAATCACCTTCTTCTATCTTAATCTGTCACCATTTCTTGATCTTCTTTATCTTCTTTCTTCATCTGTCAATCCAAAAAACCCCATGGTAAATCCCAACCGATATTGTCTCGTCGTCTTCTTGGGCTCAAGTGAGGCGTCACAGCCTTAAATAGGGCTTGTGACGTCACATTTAGCCTCAAAATGGTTAACAGCCACCTTTTTGGCTGTTCAAACCATGTTCCATAGTTCCATAGTTACATAGTAGATGAGGTTGAAAAAAGATGTAGGTCCATAAAGTTCAACCTATGCTAAATTTAGACAACAGATACTTTATCCTATATCTATACTTACTTATTGATCCAGAGGTAGGCAAACAAAAAACCCCATTAAGGGGAAAAATTAATTCCTTCCTGACTCCAAAAATTGGCAATGGGATTAATCCCTGGATCAACATCCTTCCCATGTATACTTATTTGGTATATCTATGTATACCTTTCCCATCTAAAAAGATGTCCAACCTTTTTTTGAACAAATCTATTGTATCTGCCATCACAGTCTCCATGGGTAATGAATGCCACATTTTAACTGCCCTTACTGTAAAGAACTCTTTCCTTTTTTGCTGGTGAAATTTCCTTTCCTCCAACCTTAAGGGATGGCCCTGAGTCCTTTGTACTGCCTGTGGGATGAATAGTTCTTTTGAAAGCTCCTCGTATTGTCCCTGAATATATTTGTATATAGTTATCATATCACCTCTTAGACGCCTCTTTTCTAATGTAAATAAATCTAATTTAGCTAGCCTCTCCTCATAAGTTAGAATGTCCATCCCCTTTATTAATTTGGTGGCTCTTCTCTGCACTCTCTCTAGTTCCATTATGACTTTTCTTAGGATTGGTGCCCAAAATTGTACTCCATATTCAAGGTGTGGTCTTACTAATGCTTTGTAAAGGGGCATAATTATGTTTACTTCCCTTCCATCCATTGGCCGTTTGATGTAAAATAAGATCTTGTTTGCCTTTGCAGCTACTGCATGACATTGGGCACAATTGCTAAGCCTGCAGTCTACAAGCACTCCTAAATCCTTCTCCATCAAGGATTCCCCCAATATATCTCCATTTAATTTGTAAGTCGCCTTTTTATTCTTGCATCCCAAATGCATAACCGTACATTTATCTGTATTAAACCTCATCTGCCATTTACCTGCCCACGTTTCCAGTCTCTCCAAGTCCTTCTGAAGAGAAATTACATCCTGCTCTGATTCTATTACCTTACATAATTTAGTATCATCAGCAAAGATGGAGACTTTCCTCTCGATCCCAACCTCAAGGTCATTAATAAACAAGTTAAAAAGCAGGGGTCCCAGTACCGATCCCTAAGGTACTCCACTCAAAGTTCCGACTTTAATTGTTTTTTTTTACATGACGTGACTTAAAGGGAATGATGCCAGCCAATCAGAATGGCTGTGCTTCATTTGCCTTTAAGATGACGTCACTAAATCCAAGATGGCCGGCGTCACATGGTATTTCAGCCAATCAGAGTGTGGAATTGGTTCCCATGATCTGATTGGCTGAAATACCATGTGACGCCGGCTTCGTCACGTCATCTTAAAGGCAAATGAAGCACAGCCATTCTGATTGGCTGGCATCATTCCCTTTAAGTGACGTCATGTAAAAAAAAAACAATTAAAGTCGGAACATGGTTTGAACAGCCAATCAGGTGGCTGTTAACCATTTTGAGGCTAAATGTGACGTCAAAAGCCGTATTTAAGGCCGTAACGCCTCATTTGAGCCCAAGAAGACGACAAGAAAACATCGGTTGGGATTTTCCATGGGGTTTTTTGGATTGACAGATGAAGAAAGAAGATAAAGAAGATCAAGAAATGGTGACAGATTAAGATAGAAGAAGGTGATTAAAGAAAGAAAAAAGAAGATTTGGGTACCTGATCCGGATCTTCATGGTGGATGGCATCGGATGCTGTTGGAGGCCTTCAAGGTACGTGAGCTTCCTGTTACCCCGGGAGTCGGAGGGCCACCGCTTCTAATGGTAAGTAATATATTGAATGTTTGTAAATGTCTCTTTTGACAGGTGTCTTCATTGGATGTGTTTTTTGATTTTTTGGGGGAGGCACATTGACTGATAATATATTAATCTGTACCACTTTAAGGTACAGATTAATACATTATTATGACAATATTTGGGGGGCATTTGTGGCTTGGTATTGCTGTTGGTGTTTTTAATGTCAGTTTTTTATGTGGATGTCATTGTTTGTTTTTTTCCTGCTTAATGTAATAAAATGTTTGCGATTGGTGTTCGCTTGTAGTTAATGTTGTATTATGTTAGCTAATGTGTTTTATGGTTACTTCAGAGATTTTTTTAATGTATTTCTTTGTCTTTTAATGGTTACATTCATTAATGTTGTAGTAATTCATTGGTTTGATTGGTTAGTGTTACTATTCATTTTGAGTTGGTTTAGGAATTAATTGGTTTGATTGGTTAATGGTTTAATTAATTCATTGTTGATGTTGTTACTGCTTGTATTCATTGGATTAGCTGGCTACTGTTTTTATTGACTTTATTTAGGTATGCTAATGCAGTGTTTAATAATGGGCAAATAATCTATTATCCATATCTGGATAATAGTAATTTTGCACATTATTGTACTGTATGTGTTAAGGCGGAGGGGGGGGGGTTGTGTATTGATGTTTGTTAGATCTTTTTTTAATATACATTTGATTAATAGTGTACATGAGCAGGGGGTCTCCGGAGCTGAACAGCATTGGTTTCAGGTCCGAGGACCCCCTACTTCAGGAGATACAGGCCCCGTTATGGGGTGCCGGTATCCCCTGAACTTTCAAGCTTCCGCGTCACGTGACCTGGACATTGAAATTCTACAGGGGATACCGGCACTCCATAACGGGGCCTGTATCTCCTAAAGTAGGGGGTCCTCGGACCTGAAACCAATGCTGTTCAGCTCCAGAGACACCCTGCTCATGTACACTATTAATCAAATGTATTTATTTAGTGTACGGTCGCCTGTAACAGCCTTGCATGGAGATGGCAAATCTCCATGCAAATGTTACATGCAGCTTTTTTTTCTATCAGCTAGCGTGCGTAAAGGTTAAGAACGCTAGCAGGAGGGGAAAAATCAACCCATACACTGTGGGTGTTTTGAGCAGGTACGTTAAAAAATGAGCTCAAGGCCTTAGTGAATCGCGTCCCTGGCCTCACTTTTTAACGGACGTGCTTTTTTGGAACATCAGAACGCAAACCCATTGAGCTTAGTGCATAGCCCCCATTATGTTGCCTTTTTTCCTTCCAGTCTGTCACACCCCTGGTTGCCCTGGCAACATCTCCAGTCCTCTAAGTTAATGGGCTTTCCCATTCCCCCCTGTCCCTACTGACAGTTAGTATGGCCTGACCCCTATCCCTGTGTCACAAGCAGTACCCACTGTCTTTTACTTCCTGACATTGGCAGAGTGAGTACATTCATGTTACACCCCTATGGCAAGGCCAATTCTTTTCACCTGCCCTTAACTACAAAGCATCCACAGAGATACACCTTTCCAACACAAACATCTTATCCACAAGTGCCTATTTTTATTGCTGCTTTCCTAAATAAAATGAAGAAAATATACAGGACTTGTTGTGCTTTGGAAAGAGGGCTGAGTTGAAGCTGGCTGGGTTCATTCATTTACCCTAGACATGACCCTGGATCCAGAATAAATATGGTACACTGTATTCCAAAATTTCTACAAAAATGTATATAGTAAAAGTAACAGATGAAAAAGCGCTAAATCATTTTTTAGAAAGACTCAAGCCCCAAAGTTGAATAGAGAAGAGCAACAGCTCTTGGATGCTTCTATAACGATTGAGCAGATAGAAAACACTATTAAAAATCTTAAAAATGGGAAAGCGCCAGGTCCAGACAATTCGCAGGTGAGTTCTATAAAATTCTTATGTCTGAGATTGGGATACCTTTAAAAGAATTGTTTGAAGAAATATTATGCAAAGACAATGTGACAATCCCGGGAACGTGACAATCCCGGGATCCTATAGACCGATTTCCCTATTGAATCAAGGCGCAAAAATGTTATCAAAGATTTTGGCTAATAGACTCTCGCCAGTTCTACTTAAATTAATACGTGCAGATCAGATGGGGTTTGTAAAGGGCAGAGCCTCTGTAAGGAATATAAGAAAGGTCCTAACACCTACACACTGGACTAAAACTAAATGATATCAGTGGATGCCAAAAAAGGTTTTTGATCATCTTGGGTGGGAATACTGTATCTGAGGAATGTTAGGCAAAGAATGGGAATTACCGTACAGGACCAGAGGATTTTTTTCTTGCCGTTCCTGGTTGTTCATTGCCATGTGTATTACATTTTTCATTTTAACGTGCTGCCTCCAGCCCAATCACCATTGCCTCGGCTCTCTCGACTACCTTTATTATCACAGTTTTTTTAATCCTGACGATTTAATTTGGATATCTTGTTTCAGGTGAATTTAGGATCCACACACCACAGTCATTGAGAATCTTCACCCAGTGAGTCTTTGTCCTCATCAAGAACACAACACAAATAATTTCTTCCTAGGGCTGATATACTGGAGGAGGTCAGCACTTTTATCTAAGATGACGATCTCCCGCTTATAGCTAATTAATTTTTTTTTAAACATACACTACCGGCACACTTTATTTGAGTGCGGCTAGCTCCGCAAGCCTGGGGATGCCCCGGCATGCTAGCCGCACTCCCTCGGCGTGCCGCGCGTCATTGACGCGCGGTCACGCGTCATCAGGTGCCTGCGCCCCCTGCACGCGCGTCCAGGGCTCCCCGAGGGAGCCCTGGTGTCCCGCGATGTGGGGGACGGCGGCAGGGGGTTCCGGGGGACCCGGCGGACCCGGCAGCGGGAGAGAGAAAGCCCCGATCGGAGGGCGCTCCTCCGTGTCTTCGGCGCGCGCCCGGCACCCTCTGGCGCGCGCCAGGTTACTGCTGCGGCCGAGAACGGGCAAATGCTCAAATAAACTCGGCCGCAGCAGTAGCTAAGTTGCTGATCGATCTGTTCTCCTGTGATCGATCGGCGAAGATCCAGCTTGGGGGTTCACTAAATGGCTGCAGAGGAATATTCTTCAGTTAGTGGAAAGCATTTGCATAATAATATGACAAAGTTCTGTGGAGAAGATCATGTGACCAGGAAGTAACTAGATACAAGGGGTGTGCCAGCTCCTGTTTCAGAAGAGGAAGGGGTTGTGACTTTGTAAATGGTTGCTATAGAAACAAAAAATGCTTGTTACATTATAATACGTTAAAAATGTAATTAGAGTTTAAAAGATGTTTCCCTAAACATTTTTTCCCATAGTATAGAAATGATTTATTTAAAAAGAAAAACACGTTGGATATTGCTTGTTCTGCAGCTTTAAAATAATAAGCACTGGCTGTGTGTACTGTATCTGTCCAAAGAGATATGTAATACTGTGACCTTAGTTAATGGTAGCGGTCATCGCTAAAACACATGCCTCCAGGTGAAAGAGGTCCATGTGTGAGGTCACTTGTCAAGGTTTTAATACTAGAGGGACAATTAAGGAATCTATTTGAAAGCCGGACTAATTTACTTGTTGAACTAAACAGAACTGACAAATTGACGAAACGATTCTGCCTTGATAAAATTCTTACCTGAACTGAAAGCCACGTAGAGCTATTCAATCTACTTCCAAACACGAAAACCCCGTCTTTAAAAAAATCTATATATTTTTTCTTTTTAGCAATGACTTCTGTGCAACAGGAGGACCTCTTTTACATATGTTCTGAAGACCTCCAGTTGAAAGCCTGCAACTGGACCTTCAGCAATGAAACCTGGCATTCCAGTCAGAACCAGAACAGAACCAGAGTCATCCAAAAGCTCCTCTTCAGAATACTGGGTCCCAAGACATCATCATTCTTTCTCCCAGTCTTGCTGACTTACCTGATAATATTTCTGACTGGGGTGGCTGGGAACCTTCTTACCTGCACTGTCATAGCAAAACACAGAAAAATGAGAACCCCAACCAATTTATACCTCTTTAGCTTGGCGGTCTCAGACCTTTTGGTCCTTGCTTTTGGGATGCCCTTGGAGACCTACGAGATGTGGCAGAACTACCCCTTCCCATTTGGAGAGGGAGGCTGTTACTTCAAAACATTTCTCTTTGAAACCGTATGTTTTGCGTCTGTGTTAAATGTGACTGCTCTTAGTGTGGAGAGATACATAGCTGTAGTGCACCCACTCAAAACCAAGCATGTCATGACCAACACTCATGCCAGGAGGGTCATCAGTGCAGTGTGGTTTGCCTCATTATTGTGTGCAATTCCTAACACATCTCTCCATGGAATTTTTTACATCTACCTGCCCTCCATGGAGAGGATAGACGAGTCAGCCACTTGTACCATGCTGAAACCCAAATGGATGTACAAGCTGGTCATTCAGGTCACCACGGTGTTCTTCTATTTTGTTCCTGTCACCATCATCACAGTACTATATATGCTGATCGGCTGCCGGCTCACCAGAGAAAAAAGGTTCCCTATTAGGAAACTGGGGAAAAACTGTAACAGCAACACCAGCTGGAGAATCTCCCTCGAGACTGGGAAGAGGAGGCAGATAACCAAGATGTTGTGTAAGTTGTCTGATCTGTTCTTTTATGTCTAGAGGTTGCCTAAAACGTAATCGTTTTTGAGCAGACGGAAGCTACCTGAGATGAAGAGATCCCAATGAGGAGTTTATAAAATCATAAATGTAGTCTTTTTAACCAGCCAGACAAAGTAAGCACTGCTGTTATTAGTGTGGTTGCCTGTTTTTGGCTGCTCCTGCAGCAGGATCACAGTCAGATTAAAGTCTCCCGTGATGATTACCTCTCCTATAATTGCTATCGAAGTGACATCTTCCACTAAGACCCTGTCCAATTCCTCTTCCTGTCCTGGAAATCAGTAGATCACAAGTACAAAAAAACCCAATATTTTTATCACCAGTTTCTAAGGTTTACCCAAAGTGTCTGTCTTTTCCCCAGTTTGTTGTATTAAAGTAACTTCTATGTTATTCTTCACATAAAGCGTAAACCCTCTCCCCATCTTTTCTACTCTGTCCTTTCTAAATAGAGACTAACCTAATATACTGTAGCTTTAAAGATGTACAAGACTGGGTGTGTGAAATCAGAACCTACCAGACTCTTACATGACAAAAACAAATAAAACAAAAAGAAACCCCATTTTTAGAACCAAAATCAAATCCCCAAAAAATACACGAGGCCAAATACCCATCTCTAAGTGTTCCTGGCCATATGTTTTTAAATACAAAAAATGTTAAGTTATATTATATTAGTTTATTAATTGTTTTTATGATTTTATACTGTTTTTAAGCAAGTCACAAGTGCTTTATTAAGCTATTTTAGCATTTTCCTGGCTTTATATATTTTTTTTCAAAATTTGCCACAAATCTCAAACCAAATAAACTGAGCTTTGGCAAAACAAGAACACAACGTTTTTACAGAACTAAATCTAAAACCAAAACATGAGTGAAAATGTCGCCCTTCATAGATATTTCCCACTCCTTACATGCATTGTCTGATCACTCAGAAATAGCCACAATACTGTATGTAAATTCTTCCTCATTATTGCAAGTAGTACTGAGATGTTCTCCCTTAAACTACAAACATTATTATACACAGCCCTAAGACTTTTGTTATTATTTTTCTAATCCCTCCTATTTTCCCATGATGTTGCCTGTATTGTTGATATTTTTTTTTAAATGTAAGCTATATTCTGTTACTGTGGAAATGTGTCCTACCTTCAGTTGGATTTACCCCGACTCATTTCGGTGTCTCCCTCAGCTAGTTTAAATTCTTGTTAATGAAGCTTCTAAACTGCGCCCTAAGTATCCTGGTTCCCTCTAAGATGGATGCAGGCCACTCCTCTTATATAGGCCTATATCCCTCCAGGTGGAACAGAGCTATGTCCAATACAGATAAATCCTCCCCCTCCCCCTCCAACCCCTGCCCACCTATACACTGGCAATACTTCTGAAAAAGCCACTGAATTTGCACTTTAACCCTTTGGAGTGCATCATCTGATGGTATCCCAGTCAGCTCTCACCATTAACTCATGATCTGTTTGGGTAGAGGTTGCATCATGCTCTCATATTAACCACACTCTCTACTTTTTTGCCAGTTACTTGCAATCTGTAAACACTCTTTGTCAGGGTCAGACATGCATCGCATGCCAGGGCCTCCTCCAAACAAGGGAGAGCTGGGACAGGCGGAAGAAGTCAAGCTGACCGATGGCCTGAAAGTAGGGCTCCAAATTCTGGGGTTGGACGGCTGGGCCCACTTGCTCCTCAAGTCTTCCCCTCCCTCACCTCCTAGGCAAGTTGTAGCTGGCAGTTCATGACACTTCCTCCCAACCTCCCACCAGCACTCAAAGCCCCCTATCTTCATACACATTTGACAATTGTGGTGCCTTGCAGACATGAAGGAGTGGAGAGTGGGGAGGGGCTTTGGGGTAGAGAGTCCGTGGAGTGGTATAGAATCACGTTCCTTGTGTGCCCAAGATGCTTTAGTCCGACACTGCTCTCTGAAAACACTAATTTGCTCTTTCTCACAATGTTTTTCTCCCTCTCTATTTTTCTTCACATCTTCACCTTTCCCTATCAATACTGAACAATGCATTTTTGAACACCATAAATATGGCCAATCACAAATAGCAAACAGTCATAGTAATTAAGGTATTGTTTATTTGAGATGTTTCATGATGTTTTGCTGGTGGCACTCTAGTTGCAATGTAATTTACCTCTGGAGATCACCCCAATTATCTGGAGAGCAAAATGAAGTTCAGTCACCCTGTGTTATCAAAGTGAGTTCATTAATTATATCAATGGCAGGACAACCAATATATTTTCTGTTTCTTTCCACAGTCGTGGTCGTGATAGTGTTCACCATATGCTGGGCCCCATTCCACATAGACCGGTTATTGTGGAGCTTCATCATTCAGTGGACAGATGTGATGCACGCTATATTTCAATATGTCCACATTGTTTCTGGGATCTTTTTCTACCTGAGTGCTGCAGTGAACCCCATCATATATAACTTGCTCTCTACCAAATTCCGTGAGTGCTTCAGAGAGATTGTCTGCCGCAACCCCGAAAACAGCCTTTCCTACAGCAGCTCTCCAGCCTTCTGCAAGATTCAAAAGAGTCCATCACACGTTGAGAGTTTGGTGGGCATAGCTGAGAAGTCCATGTGTAGGGAGGAGATCAAATTTCTACCATTCAATTTCCATTCCCAACTGAACTGGTCAAATGAGGATGAGTCCTCTGATATGTAATGTGATCATATGGTGAATACCAAGTTCTTAGATGGAGTGCTTGTTTTTTGGACACTGGCAGTGCTCCATTTTAGATGTGTATTACATAAGTCACTTCTAAATATCATATTGCTAAAGGAAAGCCAATGTGCCAGATTTTAAATGAAGCAAACACAATATAAAAAATGTTTCTTGATCATCTATGAAGTTTTCATAAACTAAAAAATGTAAGGGTGTTTACATAGTGTTCTCCGGTTTGTCTTCGTGTTCTTGTTTTGGATGGTTATGTCATTGAGTTGAGTTCTTCCTATTCAGCCTACCCTGTCCAAATCGATAATATGTTTTCTATGAATTACAGTATAATGGAACTCCTTGCTGAATGTATTTTTCCAACATAGGTCACTGCGTTTGTTGTTGTATTTGGTGGTCACTTACAACATTTGGGCTGATAAATAAGTTTTGTGACACAATGTTCACTTGGCTTGTTATTTCTACTGTAGCGAGATTTTTTGCAGTATTCTCATGTGTATTTTAAGTTGAGCAATTAGACATTGGTTATAAGTAAAAGAGGCTTTATTAAAACATAGATAAACAAAATATAAGAACGCAATGACCGTTTCAAAGGTCTATACCTGGGATGACCAACTCCAGTCCTCAGGGGCCACTAACAGGTCAGATATTCAGGATATTTCTGCATCAGCACAGGTGGCTCAATCAGTGGCTCACTTGAAGACTATGATGGCACATGATGAAGATATTATAGACCAGGGATGGCCAACTGCAGTACTCAAGTCATCAGTCTTTGACTGAGCCACTTTTGCTGAAGCAGGGATATCCCAAATACCTGACCTGGTGGTGGCCACCCTTGGTCATCATCATGTGCATTATCTTCATCATGTGCAATCATAGACACAACAAAATTATCAGTTAAAGCAGGTAACCCTGGGACAATCTGGGAACAGGAAATGAATGCTTTAATTAAGTGAAATTACAAGGACGGTTAATTTTTGTATCATGATCGCCACTGCGAACACAAAAAAGGAGGTGCTTCTAGGTGCTAAAATCCCTTGGAAATGGGGATGTGACAATGAATGAAATTATAATAATAATATTATAATATTATATTATGATCGCCACTGCGATTATATAGAGCCCAAATTCTATGGCTATCACCCTATGCTTTGTGGAACCCTCGGGTTTCACAAAAGATTGTCAAGGGCTCCATGAAAAAAAATAAAAATAACAGCAGATATTTAACTTTTCATGCCACCACAATTGTTTAATTCCATATATTTTTTGCAACGTACGTAAAGCAATTTAATGCAAATGACATTGTATTGTTATATGAATGATGGATGGAAAATATATAACACGCAGGAGACCTACAAAGTATGCCCCGTTACAGCTGTGTAATTGTGCGATCCAAAGGTAGGCTCCATGGAGTCAGCAAAAAAGTTGTAAATTGTACCCCAGAGGGGCCTGCAGGACGTCTGCCAGCGAAGGTGTTGAAAACGACTTATTAATGCATTGTGTCGCATAATAACAAAAGGCCTTGTAAATGCAATTGATGATAGCCTGGGTGTCCTTTCAACGGTTTCATGCTAATTAGACATGATCTCAGGGGGTAAAGTCAGAAAATATTTCCCCCAACATGTTAGGTGCTATCCATGAAAAACCAGTGATTGTCACAAAGGTGCAACGGCTGCCGAAACTCAAGGTGGTCAATCCCTGAAAAACACTGAACTTTTGTTTATGAATTTTGCATTTTTGAGAATGTCATATTTGCAAATGTTGATACATTTTTACAAGAACCAGTGGAATATAAATGTATTATTTTTCTTTAGTATAAATCCTTATGCAATTTAGGAAGTGACTGACAGGGCATTGATAAGCTTGGGGTAGCAGGGGCCGTTTATTCTATGAAGATCCCTCCATCCTCCCAGACTGTAGGTAGGAACACCTGGCTCCCCCCTATGGTGTGTTTTTTCTTGCCGCCCAAGTCCATACCTTTACCCACAGACCCATATCTCATCCCCCCTCCCCCCAGGACCATACCTACACCCCCAGGTCCATAACTCCCCCCCACAGGTCCATAACTGCCCATGACCAATAACTTCCTCTCCCCCCGAGCCAAATACATATTCTTTGAAGTATATATTATTCCTTTTTTTATTTCCTTAATCTTTGTTTATCACTAATACATTTAATTGATCAAATTGCATGGTATTTTCTTAAATGCAAGAGTAAGCAAGGGGGCCCACTCGTTTAAGGCTTTGGTGGGCCATGGGCAAAGTATAATGTGGCCCTGCGGGGTAGGCACTTTTTTTAAGATCATCAGCGTCCCTCTCGTCACTTGCTATATTGTATAAAGCTATGTACTGTATGTGAAAAATCAATTTAGATTTCTCTGAGCAGTGCTGCGCTGTTCCTGGATCCTGTGGTATGTGGCTTATGTGATGCTGGTTTTATGGGTAGAAATAAATAAGGATGGTACAAAAGAGAAGGTTTCTCTTTGAAACTTGCGGGTGAATGTTTTGCACAATTGTACCCAAGAAATTGACTTGGAGAGAAGCTATCATTATTATTGACCCTGATAACTAGGGTTTTAGCCAAAGGTAGATAGAACAAAATACTGACTTGATCCATACGGTTAATAGAAACAGGTGGTATGTTATTCAGAAATTACCTCAACCATATCTTGATCACTATAGCAGGAGGTCTTATTTTCTGGATGTTCCCCCAGGTATTTATAAATGTACCTTCTTATGCTCCAATAACCCAGTACACTAATCTCCGCCTACCCGATATTCAGAAATGTAACACATGTTTAACATTGTAGCGATAAAGGTTTCTGCATTGTGTATAAAATCACACCTAATTGCAGGTTAGGTAAAAATTCTAAATTACATCCCATTAACTGAGTCATTCTTCTACAAGTATATTTAAAAAAGCATTTCTAAAAGCATCCAAAATAACAGAGATCTATTCAAAACCATCAAGATAGAGAAATAATACTGGCACATTGAATCATATTATAAAAATAGTTAAATATCCATTATTCAAAAAGCTAGACATTTTACAAAGTAATTTACACATTCAGTGTGGTTAATGAATACCAATAACACAGACGTGACTATGTGACTTTACTCCAAGTTTTCCTACAGTATAAACGAAGATTTTCAGACAGCTGCTGTTTCTGCATTCGCACTGGTACAAATTTAATAATGCGCCCTTTTGTCAGGACACACCTGGGAGAATAAAACAATGAATCCTAAGGAATAAACCACAGTACTATGGTTTGGGGAGATATTTTTTAGTAAAAAGAGTTATTTATCTGTAGATGAGACACTTTTTATTTTCATAATGGCATGAAATCCAGGGAAGATGAATTCTGGAGTTATGCATATGTTTATTAAATTATGGCCCGTATCCACCGAGTTCCATTAATAACTTAACGAGGCGGTAACTTAAGTTACCTAACACATTGTTAAGTGCTAACGTATTCAAAACTCTCTAACGCAGTGTTAAGTGGTGTTTTCAGCTGTAATGGGCCCTTGCTCCAGCTAGAATGGATGTTATATGCAAAAGAGGTGTTCCCTCTAACAACGCCTATTCACAGAAGAGTCCCAAGTGGTATATATATATATAGAGAAGAAAAAGGGCCAGATCCTAGTGTAATACCAGTGAGTAAAATGTAATGGTCTTGAACAATAACAATTTAAAACTCACAAACATCCGAGATTTTCAACGTTCCTGATACTCTAGGGCAGACCCTACGCGTTTCCTCAGACCAGGCTGATTTCATCAGGGGATCCCCTAGAGCAGCGGTGCGCAAAGTGGGGAGGGCGGGTGTCCCAGAGGCCCCACGCTTCCCCCGAAGGCATTTAAAATAAATGCTGGGGATCGCGCGAGGCCTCTGTAACTGCACTTACCTGGCCTTTTAGCGACGCGTCTCCATGGCAACGTGACGTCACATGACCTCGCGGCATCATTTGATGCCGGTTGCCATGGAGGTGCGTCGTTGGAAGGCCAGGTAAGTACAGTCACATGACCCTGCGGCGTCATTTGACGACGGAGCTGCGCAGGGAGGGGGGTGGGGGGAGAGTGAGCCGGAGGGAGGAGACAGGGGGCGCATGTTGGGCTAGTTTGTGCACCCCTGCCCAAGAGTATCAGGAACGTTTCAACTTGAAGCGGTGCTGAATAACTGCTGGTTGCCGGAGGACTCCCTAAAGAGTAACACCCACAGAGAGGATGCTCACGGAGGCTGTCGCACGGAGCAGAGCAGCGTCTTGGATCACATGTTGGGGCCTGAGTTATATCATACAATGCTTGAAAATCTCAGATGTTTGTGAGTTTTAAATTGTTATTGTTCAAGACCATTACATTTTACTCCCTGGTATTACACGAGGATCGGGCGCTTTTTCTTCTCCTTTTTTCTATTCAGTTCTCATGAAGGGAGGTTATTGTACCCATGAAGAAGGCTGCCGGTATCTTAAAGATTTACTAAGATTAACCCATTGTGGTCACAGTGCTCCCGGACTATTTTTTACGTTTTTTTTTACTTTTTATGTTTTTTCTTTTTATTATAATGTTTATATATTGTTTACACACTTTATTAGCTTAGCAGCAGTATCATCTATATGAACATTTGTTCAAGTCATTGTTATTGCTAATGATTTATTGACATACTTTATCAGTTCAGTAGGAGTATTAATTTGCCTGCAAATCTCTGTTACTGATTATCATTCATTGAGCAATTTGATATATCTTTTGCAAATACGATCCAGAACCCCTATAACATAGGGGACATTTAGATATATTGCCATACACGCAGTCTAAACAAAAAATATTTTTGTGATATATATATATATATATATATATATATATATATATATATATATATATATATATATATATATATATATATATATCGATAAAGATATATCTATATATATCCCCTCAAACACACCTTCAAACAACACAAGGAGAGACACCAGTGCACAAAAAAGAGTGCACCAGAGATACCTGGGAGATATATTAATAGGATATGCAAATTATATTAAAATGAGTCATATTAGCATATCTACCAGGTGTGCTCTTTTTATGTGTCTAGTAAAATAGGTCTCTCTCCCATCTCTCCCATCTGAAGACAGGTGCAATGCTAATGCAAGACCGTGCTAACCTAACATGCTGTTAAGCCTATGCTGATGAGATTACTAATGGACATGGTTTTTGCATAGAATTAGCTTTGTGAATTGGTGATAACGTCCATTCCTGATTCTGATAACGTGATGTTATGAGCCCTGAGTTATAAGAGAATTTTATTGAACACGGCCTATATTGTTTCTACAATAGCAATCCTTCAGTATGGGCGATAACGGTCATAAGAAATTGTCCTTATAAATAATATCAATATCTCATAACTGCAAAGTGAAGGAAATGTTAGGTCTTGGAGACATTGTTAATGGGAAATAATGTTATTATCACACAAATCAATCTAAAAACAGGAATGAGTACCTTCCAAGTGTATTCGGAGATCATGTATTAACCTACCGGAACATGCATGTGGGATTTTCTTATGCAGACATATATCATAAATTGCTTCAGCTAGAGGCTTGTGTGATTATTCAGTGTAGTGAATCCACTGATGCATAGTTCTGCATAGCTGACAACAAGCTAATTTAGGATATGCCAGCGAACCGTGAAATCTTTTTTCCAATACGTCAGTCACTTTATTTCACCAGGGAAATGGTAGAAGGAACAGCAGGTTTTTGTGTTTTTCACCAGGGAAATGGTAGAAGGAACAGCAGGTTTTTGTGTTTTTCACCATACATTGCATTCGCGCTTCTCAACACGTGTTTAGGCACTCACTAGCACAAAAAAAACTATCCAATCAGATTATGTACCATGTCTTCTGATATGTGAATTATTGCTAGAGATTACTGCTCAAACATTGATTCGTTATAAAGTGCAGATGCAATAGAACTGTTTCGCTTTAAACAAAATTATCCAGTGTATTACCAAAATAGAATCTGATACATCAAGAAAAACCAAAGAAAGTGTCGTAAATTAGCTTTGTGCCCCCTCTCTCTTTCCCCTCTCCCTTCTCCCCTCTCCCCCACACATACATAAAACAAGAACAAAATATGAGCGCACATTAACAAAGCCATTAACCAATGTTTACAATAATTACAGCAATGAAAAATATACTATTTTTCCATTGCATTTATTTGTAAACAAATGTAATAATATTAAGTGTGCTATTTCTACACTACGTATTCCATTAGTGCACATAACCTACATACTTGGAAATTATTTTAATAAATACTGTACATGCAGTATACAAAAAATGTACAAATCGTGTCACATTACCATGACTTTTCCCACTGGCTGATTTTACCCTTAAAAAAAATTACCTAAAGATTATAACCTTAAACAAAACAACAAATCTCAACATAAAGTCTGTGTCGTTACAAATCATGTTATAACACGTGTTGGTCTATAATGAGTTTAACACACGTTGAGCAAAACTGGATACCGATATAGCAAGTGCTAGAGGATTATAGCTGCGGGGGGGTGGGGGGGGGCTCTGATCCATAAGCATGGAACCCCCAAAGCACAGCGTTAGCGGCTCTACGCTTTTTCAGCCGAAGCTCCGGAGATAGTAAGTCTCGCTACATCTGTACTGTATGCAACTTTGGCCCATTGTAATCACGCAACGCTATTCTACCAGAAGACATCCTACGTCCCATTCCAGGGAATAGGCACTAAGGTTTCTTCCAGTGTTAGAAGGTGTCTTATGGAATAGGACTTTTTAGTAAATATGGTCCTCTACAATAGTGGATTACAGCAACATTGTTACTGTAACCCACATGCTGAAACGCTGTAGATCAGCTAATTTACTGATGAAGGGGTAGATGGTTTTTATGTATAAAAATGGAACCTGAATATCTTATAGGGTGTAATGTAAATCCAAGTGTTAACTTTCCACTGCTTCGGTAGCAAATCTCATAGCAAACTTTGGAAGAGCCACATTTGTACATGTTGGTCTAGCCTTTTCCTGCCTGCCTATTTATAAAATCAATCCATACATTTAATTGTATTTGGCTATTTCCAACAAGGAGACAATCCAGTTCATCACCAGATGTACCTTATTGCTTCAGAAGTCACAATTCAGTGACCGACTTCTGACCCCTCATGGCTACTTGAGCCACTGATATAAGCCCTGACCCCATGTCTTATTTAATGTGGGCTGTATCCTGCCCAAGTACAGACTGAGTTCCTATTTGTGGAACACAGGTTTGCTGTGTATTCGCAGTACACTATATGTGTTAAGACCTGGAGCATCAAACCCTGGTGATAAGCCCTGAGTATCATTGGGGTAGAAGTTGAAAAGCTGCCTATCCTGTGTTTCAAGGGAAACAGAGGCAGAGCCCAAGTGCAGCACACATGGGAACTCCTTGTTAAACACCACTTGAAAGACCCGTTCCTCCAGGTAATGGAGGCGAATGGTCCTGTAGTTCTCTGGATCAGTTCTTCAATGTGAGGTCCAAACTGCTGCATCACCAAGACACCATTGGGCCCTGCTTTGATCTCATAGAAAGTTAGATTTGCATAGGTGTAATACCCAACATAGGGGGCAGGGTTGGGAGCTGGGCTAAGGCTTTTCTGAGCCTCCCGGAAAGCTTTTTCCATGGCTGGAATGAGGTAATCATATGTCTTTGCCACAATATCCTCTTCTTGGGCCCTTGTCCCTGACATGAGCACAATGAAGCTCATCCGGAGTTTAGGAACAAGGGAAAAGGTGGCCGAGTAGCCATCCAAATCCCCATCCTTCCGAATGATGTCATAGCCATGTTGCTCATTTATCTCCCACGGGGTCCCAGTCTGGTTAGCAAAGTAGTCACTGGTGCACTTAAAGACTGGGTTAAGCATGGTCTTTAATGTGTCTTGTTCCAGGATCCTGCGATGGTAAGTACCCAATAGCACCATAGCCAGCTTGGCCATATCTGCTGCTGTGGAATACATCTGGCCTGATGGACGATACCAGCCCAGATCATA
This sequence comes from Ascaphus truei, assembly GCF_040206685.1. NCBI lineage: Eukaryota > Metazoa > Chordata > Amphibia > Anura > Ascaphidae > Ascaphus > Ascaphus truei. The sequence goes on along the minus strand of NC_134488.1, from coordinate 113,124,174 downwards.
GAGTGGGGCTATCTGACCACTGCCGTAAAAGCCCACTGCCATCTGAGATTGGATAGGTGGTGTGATGTCAAAGCCGGTGTCCTCCATGCCCACTTTGTCCAGGATGTTCTCTGACACCCAACACTGGTAATCTTCTTCTGCTGTGTGCTCTGCCAGGACGTGAGCCAGCAAAGCAAAAGCCAGATTACTATAATGGCACCTGAAATTTACAGGTACAGAAATGTTATCAAACTCAGATATTTGCTTTATGCTGTAAATATAACCTGCTATAACAAGCCTTTTAAAATACAGCCTGGATACACAGGAGGACAGTATTATTTGATGATGATTACGCAATCCTGTTGGAATATTATTATGATAAAGATCAATAGCTAAACGGAGTATAATGGATCGGCTCTCAAAAATAATAAACAATTACATTTATGCAAAATACATTATTTTAATCTAAACCAAGCATCAATTTAACTACAAAAAAATTATTAAAAAAAGTTAGAATGACACATAATTACTATATCAAAAAAAGTACTGCATAACATAGCAAGTCATAGTGTAGCAAAGTAACTTATAGAATTACTATATCAAAAACGTATTGCATCGCAAGTCAAAAGTGCAGCACAGTGAATCATACTTATACACTTATAACTTGATATGCAATACGTTTTTTTTTTCAACTTAATTTTTTATTGGTTGCTCACATGTTTACAGACACGGTGTTCATATACCTTTTGCAAGGTAAACTGTATATTTAAATCAGCGTTAATCAGACATGCACAATATCCATGGCTAGCAGACCAACGTAAAGAGAACAAATACGAGACGTACTAGGTAAATAAAAAGACAAACAAAAATTACAGACCCAGGAGAGGGAAGGGGGTAAGAGGGGGGGGGGGAGGTTGGGATAGGAAGGGGCTGGGGATGTCCTTCCGCTGCTGCTCCGCCAGATGCTGTGTATTCTCTTGCTCTCCAGTCCTGGTGGAGAGGCCGGGGCTAGGTTTCTCTCTTGCCAATCCCATAGTGCCAATTCATCCCTGGGCAGGGGGTCACTACTCGAAGAGTCCTTAGCCTGTCTCTGTCTGTCCCTATCCTGTCCCGACTGCTTGTCTTGTCACCACGTCATATGAAATACCTTTTTAATACAATAATTGCTATGAGTTACATTGCTACACTACGACTGGCTATGCAGTACTTTTTTTGATATAGCCATTATTTGTAATTCTAACTTTTTTTATATACTTTTTGGATTTAAATGGATTCTTGATTTAAATTAAAATAATGTATTTTGCATAAATGTAATTGTTTATTCATTATACTTCTTTTTTTTAAATGTTTCTGCAACCTGGAACCAGTGCACCAACCGAAAAACATAACCTTCTAAAAACAGGTGAGTGCATGTTAATGAAGCCTTAAGTATTTTAGTCATACTTTAACTAGAGTACTTCACAGAACTTGCACTCCTTTCAGGCTGCTGGTACTTTTGTTGGCCCTGTAGCTGCAGGTGACATATACAGTACCATTGCACTCACATTTCAGAACATAGGGTGCATATTATACCTAATACAGGCATACCCAGCATTAACGTACGCAATGGGACCGGAGCATGTATGTAAAGCGAAAATGTACTTAAAGTGAAACACTCCCTTTTTTCCCCTTATCGATGCATGTACTGTACTGAAATCATCATATACGTGCATAACTGATGTAAATAACGCATGTGTAACAGGCTCTATAGTCTCCCCGATTGCGCACAGCTTCGGTACAGGTAGGGAGCTGGTATTGCTGTTCAGGACGTGCTGACAGGCGCATGCGTGAGCTGGCGTTTGACTATTGGCCATATGTACTTACTCGCGAGTATACTTAAAGTGAGTGTTCTTAAACCGGGGTATGCCTGTACTCCTCCATCCAAAAAGTTTTGCAGCGTAACTGGTGCACAATGCTAGAGTTCGGATACTAATAATTTACTCATTTCATGCTGCTAGTTATGGTTTATCAGCCTATTTCACCGGACCTTGTTCCAGGATCAGCACCAGAACATCATCTTTGAGCAGTTCAAGAGCTTCATGTGTGTTTCCCTTCCACAAGAGGTTAGTAGATCGCAGCCTTCTTGGAAGCCCTGGGGGAGAAAGAGAAACAGGTACAGTACATATCTAATTCCTGAGGCTTGAAAACCTATTTGATTCAAATTTATATAAAGCTAGAGATGATGATAAATCTAAAGTTTAAGAATCTACATTTTTCTTCTGCACTCAGGATTAATATATTAATTCAGATATTTGTTTTTATTGGATTCATTTACTACTTACAGTATGTTAAACATGTACAATACTGTATGTAAATAAATTAAGCATTTAATTTTACAGAATGGAAGTTCTCTTCCTACATCTGCCAAACTTCTTCAGCAGCTTAACTGTTGAAGTATAGAAGTTGGTCATTGACAGGGTCATTTAGTCAGTTAATTATGTGTTGCTATTCCACTGCAATGGGAGATGCAAAACTAACACCACTGTACCCAATTTTTTCTAAATCATTCTCATGACCTTTTGTAGTTGGAGGCTGATACGAAAGCATATGGTTTTCTGTTCCCACCAACAGCTGGCAGAATGTTCTCCAGCTGCACACTAAATCTAATTTCATACATACAGTTGTAACCCTCTGTAGAATGTATGCAGTACACTCACACTGCCCCCTATCAGCAGGGCCGCCTACAGGGGGGAATAGCCGGGACAAGTGGCCCGGGCCCAGTGGCTGCGGGGGGGGCCCACCTGTCAGTTCTCAAGTTGCCACTGGGCCCGGCTCTTCCCAGCTGCAGGCCTCCCTACCTCACTGACTATCCCAGGCTGAGTTTCTGATGCTGGCATGCGTCGGGCCTCTCTGACGTGGGCTCAGCTTCCAGTGCGCACCGGCATGAGAGATAGGCCCGGCATGCACTGAGTCAGAAGCTCAGCATGGGACAGTCAGTGAGTGAGGCCCGCCGCTGGGGAAGAGCAGAGCCCGGTAGGAGCCTGAGATCATCCCAAGGTAAGTCTTTATGTATTTGGTGGGTTTTTTCTAAATGTATTTTGGGGGGGTTGTATGTATTTGGGGGGCTGGTATGTATTTGGGGGGTGGGGGTTTGGTATATATTTGGGGGGTGGGATCTTTTTGTATGTATTTGGGGGGTGGGGGTTTTTTTTGGTCTATATTTTGTGTGGGGGAGGGGGGGTTGTGTGAATCGGGGAGGGGAAATTAATGTAAGGGGGGTTTTTGAGAATGGGGTAATTGATGGAGGGTGGGGAGGAGAGAGGCGGGAGGGAGTGATTAAAAAGAGGGAGTAAGAGTTAGACGGAGGGGAGAGGAATACATGCAGGGGGGAAGGGATTGAGTGAGAGTGGGTTAATTGATGGAGGGGGGAGAGTGAGAGGAGAGAGCGGGTGAGTGTGGAAGAGAGGGATTGAGGAAGAGAGTGTGAGAAGGAGGGGAGAGAAATACAAGCGAGGTGGGGAGGGCGGGAGAGTCAGGTGTCAGTCTGGGGGTAGGATAAGGAAAGGTTACATGGGGTTACACAGTTGTGGACATGTGTTCATTTTGGAGCATTATGTGTGTGATCAGAGTTCAGGCAACAGAGTAGAGCTAGGAAATAATATGTCACTCCCACCACCAACAGATTACCATCAACTGGCCTAGTAAATCCTGTTTTTGTAGTTATTACTCTGGCAGGTTCTATTACCTGACAGCTGACTTGCCATTCTGCGTAGTGTAACAGGTGATGGTTTAACTTGCTGCGTCCCTTTCTCCAAGAATGCCAACTCGTCTTCCATATGCTTCCGGCCCAATGGATTTTTAATGGAGAAGTTAGCAGCATAACGCTCCAGGGGATCATCCAATGAGGTCACTACCCCTTCTTCCCAAAGTTTGTACAACATCAGTGATGGAAAAATCTTCGAGATACTGGCAATCCTGTTGAAGTAAATTTAGGAAAATAGGTGGCCCAGTTGTAATGACACCATCTTTGTAAGGTGGGCATACGTTTTGAGACCAAGAGTCTGCTAGTCTTTGAGCAAGTCTTTTTATATCCATATGCATTCACTACCAAACTATTCAAATGTAAGATCTTCAGAGCAGAGATGTATTGTGCTTTCAAAATCATACATGCAGTGCTACAAAGCAGATACCAAAATACATTGTAATTGACTAATGTATGGCAAATCTAAAAAATAAATGTCTACAAAAAAGAACATACTTAACATTCAGTTAATATGGCATTACATTAATTATGCACAGGGTAAAGATAGTACAGGTTTGAATAAATCCATCAGTAATCTCTCAATATTCATGTGCTTCATTCAGGGAGAATGAAAATACTATTCATTAAAAGTAATGCTAAAAGAAGCCTGACGAGGTGCAGACAAATGCACTAAAAACAATGAAATATAATATACAGTATCTACTATATATTTGTGAAATCACTGTATGTCTGCGTCCCAAGGGTCAATCGCATTGGACCTTGGCCCTGTCACTCCGGCTCAGGCCATGCCCGCCCCCCGCACACCTCTCATTGGCCTACGTCCAACACCAATGCCACACTGTCCCACCCCTCACTGACTGTCATTGGCCTGCGTCCAATGCCCGCCCCCGCACACCTCTCATTGGCCTGCGTCCCACCCCTCACTGACTCTCATTGGCCTGCGTCCAATGCCCGCCCCCGCACACCTCTCATTGGCCTGCGTCCCACCCCTCACTGACTCTCATTGGCCTGCGTCCAATGCCCGCCCCCGCACACCTCTCATTGGCCTGCGTCCAACACCAATGCCCTAATACAGTGTTTCCCAAACTGTGCGCTGGTGCGCCGCGGCTTGGCTAGAGGGGCGCCGCGATCAGGGCCGCCAGCAGCGGGAAACAAGGGCTGCTAGCTCATTTAAAAAAAAAAAAAAAAAAAAAACCTCTGAGGGGAAGCAGAGGAGCGGTCACGTGACCGCTCCCATCCAATGGGACTGCACCCTGCCCGGCATTGCAACTTCAGTGCCCGGCATTGCAACTACAAAGCCACCAGACAGCAGTGTGTGTGTGTGTGTGTGTGTGTGTGTGTGTGTGTGTGTGTGTGTGTGTGTGTGTGTGTGTGTGTGTGTGTGTGTGTGTGTGTGTGTGTGTGTGTGTGTGTGTGTGTGTGTGTGTGTGTTGTGTGTGTGTGTGTGTGTGTGTGTGTGTGAAAACGGGCTGCAGGGTGTGTGTGTATATATGTATATATGTGTGGTGTGTGTGTGTATATATGTATATATGTATAGTGTGTGTGTGTGGTGTGTATATATATATGTGTGTGTGTGTGTGTGTGTGTGTGTGTGTGTGTGTGTGTGTGTGTGTGTGTGTGTGTGTGTGTGTGTGGTGTGTGTGTGTGTGTGTGGTGTATATATATATATATATATATATATATATATATATATGTATATATGTGGTGTGTGTGTTATATGTGTGGTGTGTGTGTGTATATATATATATATATATATATATATATATATATATATACATATATACATACACACACACACACACACACACACACACACACACACACACACACACACCACACCCCCCCACACACCACACTAGCTGAGAGACCGGCGTTGCCCGGGATGTAAATGTGTAATAGGTAGTATTATTTATAAATTGTGGAACAATAGGTGAGTATTGTTGTAAAGGTTGGATAATAATATTGAAAAGAAAGATGGAAGAAAATGTAATACGATGTTGTATAAAAATGGTTATTGTAACCACACCACAGTACAATGTATATTTTGGTGCCATAAGTGATGTAAAAATGTGAGGCGTGTGTCCTGCTAGGTGTGAGGAGGCGGGTGGCACGTGGGTTGTGAGTGCTGTCTGTGAGTGGGGGTCCTGCTAGGGTGTGAGGCGGCGGGTGGCACGTGGGTTGTGAGTGCTGTCTGTGAGTGGGGGTCCTGCTAGGGTGTGAGGCGGCGGGTGGCGCGTGGGTTGTGAGTGCTGTCTGTGAGTGGGGATCCTGCTAGGGTGTGAGGCGGCGGTTGGCGCGTGGTTGTGAGTGCTGTCTGTGCGTGGGGGTCCTGCTAGGGTGTGAGGCGGTGGGACAGTGATGTCGGTGCGTAGGGGCGGGAGGCAGCAGGTGTGTGTGGCGGCAGGTATGTGTCGAGTGTGGCGGGGTGTCTGTTGAGTGCGTGCAGCGGCTGTGAGGCGGTGGGTGAAAGGCAGAGGCGGCCGGAGTAAGGGCGGGTGAAAGGCAGAGACGGGGGTGGGGAGGCGGTAAGGCGGGCAGGAAGGCGAAGGGCGGCGGGAAGGGGAGGAGGGGGTGGTGGAGGGGGGCAAGGGTGGAGGAGGGGGCAAGGGGTGGAGGAGGGGGGCAAGGGGTGGAGGAGGGGGGCAAGGGGTGGAGAGGGGGGCAAGGGGTGGAGGAGGGGGGAAGGGTTAGAGGAGGGGGAAGGGTTAGAGGAGGGGGGAAGGGTTAGAGGAGGGGGTGGAAGGGTTAGAGGAGGGGGGGAAGGGTTAGAGGAGCGGGGGGGAGGAAGGGTTAGAGGAGCGGGGGGGAAGGGTTAGAGAGCGGGGGGGGGAAGGGTTAGAGGAGCGGGGGGAGGGGTGGGAGGGGGTGGGAGGGGGGGAGGGGAGGGGGGTGCAGGGGGGGAGGGGAGGGGGGGGGGGAGGGGGGGAGGGGAGGGGGGGGGAGGGGGTGCAGGGGTGGAGGGGAGGGGGGGGTGGAGGGGAGGGGAGGGGGGGGTGGAGGGGAGCGGAGGGGGGGGTGGAGGGGAGCGGAGGGGGGGGTGGAGGGGAGCGGAGGGGGGGGGAAAGGGGAGCGGAGGGGGGGAAAAGGTAGCGGAGGGGGGGGAAAAGGTAGCGGAGGGGGGGGGAAAGGGGAGCGGAGGGGGGGGAAAGGGGAGCGGAGGGGGGGGAAAGGGAGCGGAGGGGGGGAAAGGGGAGCGGAGGGGGGGGAAAGGGGAGCGAGGGGAAGGGGGGGGGAGGCGGTGGGAAGGGGGGGGGGAGGCGGTGGGAAAGGGGGGGGGGAGGCGGTGGGAAGGGCGGGGAGGCGGTGGGAAGGAGGGGGGAGGCGGTGGGAAGGGGGGGGGAGGCGGTGGGGAGGCGGTGGGAAGGGGCGGTGGGAAGGGGGGGGCGGGGGGCGGTGGGAAGGGGGGGGGCGGTGGGAAGGGGGGAGGGGAGGCGGGTGGGAAGGGGGGGGGGGGAGGCGGTGGGAAGGGGGGGGGAGGCGGTGGGAAGGGGGGGAGGGGAGGCGGTGGGAAGGGGGAGGGGAGGCGGTGGGAAGGGGGAGGGGAGGCGGTGGGAAGGGGGGAGAGGGGGCAGTGGACAGGAAGGGGGGCAGTGGACAGGAAGGGGGGGCAATGGACAGGAGGGGGGGGCAGTGGACAGGAGGGGGATGCAGTGGACAGGAGGGGGGGGGGCAGTGGACAGGAGGGGGGGCAGTGGACAGGAGGGGGGGGAGTGGACAGGAGGGGGGGGCAGTGGACAGGAGGGGGATGCAGTGGACAGGAGGGGGGTGCAGTGGACAGGAGGGGGGGGGGGGCAGTGGACAGGAGGGGGGGCAGTGGACAGGAGGGGGGCAGTGGACAGGAGGGGGGGGCAGTGGACAGGAGGGGGGGGCAGTGGACAGGAGGGGGATGCAGTGGACATGGAGGGTGGGGGGGCAGTGGACAGGAGGGGGGGCAGTGGACAGGAGGGGGGGGCAGTGGACAGGAGGGGGGGGGCAGTGGACAGGAGGGGGGGGGCAGTGGACAGGAGGGGGGGGGCAGTGGACAGGAGGGGGGGCAGTGGACAGTAGGGGGGGCAGTGGACAGGAGGGGGGGCAGTGGACAGGAGGGGGGGGCAGTGGACAGTGGACAGGAGGGGGTGGACAGTGGACAGGAGGGGGGGCAGTGGACAGTGGACAGGAGGGGGTGGACAGTGGACAGGAGGGGGTGGACAGTGGACAGAGGGGGGGGCAGTGGACAGGAGGGGGGGGCAGTGGACAGGAGGGGGGGCAGTGGACAGGAGAGGGGGGGCAGTGGACAGGAGAGGGGGGGCAGTGGACAGGAGAGGGGGGGCAGTGGACAGGAGAGGGGGGGCAGTGGACAGGAGAGGGGGGGCAGTGGACAGGAGGGGGGGGGGCTGTGGACAGGAGAGGGGGGCAGTGGACAGGAGAGGGGGGGGCAGTGGACAGGAGAGGGGGGGCAGTGGACAGGAGGGGTGGGGCTGTGGACAGGAGGGGGGGCTGTGGACAGGAGGGGGGGGGGCTGTGGACAGGAGGGGGGGGCAGTGGACAGGAGGAGGGGGGGCAGTGGACAGGAGGGGGGGCAGTGGACAGGAGGGGGGGCAGTGGACAGGAGGGGGGGCAGTGTCACACACACACACACACGCGACACCTACCTGTACTTCCGGCCGCCGCCATCTTCTCACTGGGCGCCGCGAGGGAGGAAGGGGGTCCGCCATCTTACGCGCCGCGTGGCAGCCTGTTCCCACGCCGGGGAGGGAGCTGAGTGGAGCGGGAGGGAATGGAGCGGGAGGGAGGTGAGTGGAGCGGGAGGGAATGTAGCGCGAGGAGGAAGGGGGTCCGCCATCTTAGGCGCCGCGTGGCAGCCTGCCTGTTCCCCCGCCGGGGAGGGAATGGAGCGGCAGGGAGTGGTGTGTAGCGGGAGGGAGTGGTGTGTAGCGGGAGCTACACTGTGTGAGGTAGCGGGATAGGGGGAGGGACATTGGTGGCATGGTGTAGCGGGGTAGGGGGCCTCGCGGTCTGGTTGCGGTAGGGAGCTGTGTGAGGTGCAGGAGATGTGAGGCGTGCTGTGCGGTTCGCGGGAGCTACACTGTGTGAGCTAGCGGGATAGGGGGAGGGACATTGGTGGCATGGTGTAGCGGGGTAGGGGGCCCTTCCGGTCTGGTTGCGGTAGGGAGATGTGTGAGGTGCAGGAGATGTGAGGTGTGCTGTGCGGTTCGCGGGAGCTACACTGTGTGAGCTAGCGGGATAGGGGAGGGACATTGGTGGCATGGTTGTAGCGGGTAGGGGGCCTCGCGGTCTGGTTGCGGTAGGGAGCTGTGTGAGGTGCAGGAGATGAGGCGTGCTGTGCGGTTCGCGGGAGCTACACTGTGTGAGGTGGCGGGATAGGGGGAGGGACATCGTTGCCATGGTGTGTGAGTGGAGGCCGCGGCCTCGCGGTCCGGTTGCGGGAGGGAGATGTGTGGCGTGGAGGGGAGGGGGGGTTTGAAGAGGCAGTCTGCAGTGTTTGGTGTTGTGTGAATGTGTGTGTGTGCTGTGTTTGTGCGTTGTGTGTAGATTCTGTACCTGATTCGGCAGTCTGTGGTAGCAGACGTGAAGGTTTTGATAGCTGTGAAGCGTGGCCCCAGAGCAGTTGAGGATTAGAGGATTAGGTGTTGCAAAAGCAAAGCGTTCCCAAAACTCAGTGAGGGGTGGGACAGTGTGGAAGTATTAGGGCAGTGGTTCCCAAACTTTTTCGGTTCAAGGCTCCCAAGGCAATCAGAATTTTTTCAAGGCTCCCAAGGCGATCAGGATTTTTACGCGGCGCCCCAAAGTAAAAACAAAGTGTACATACATACATAGGTGTACAAACATACCTAACAGTTGCAGTGCGCAGTTGGTGTCTCTCTCAGACACTCTCACTCTCTCTCACACACTCTAACTCTCTCTGACCTCACTCTCTCTCTCTCTGACCTCTCTCTGACCGCACTCTCTCTCTCTGACCTCACTCTCTCTCCTCACTCTCTCTCTCAGAACTCTCTCTCTCTGACCTCACACTCTCTCTCTCTGACCTCACACTCTCTCTCTCTCTGACCTCACACTCTCTCTCTCTCTGACCTCTGACCTCACATTCTCTCTGACCTCCCACTCTCTCTCTCTCTCTGACCTCACACTCTCTCTGACCTCACTCTCTCTCTCTCTCTCTCTGACCTCACACTCTCTCTGACCTCACACTCTCTCTGACCTCACATTCTCTCTGACCTCCCTCTCTCTCTGACCTCCCTCTCTCTCTGACCTCCCTCTCTCTCTGACCTCACACTCTCTCTCTCTGACCTCACTCTCTCTCTCTCTGACCTCACTCTCTCTCTCCTCTGACCTCTCTCTCTCTCTCTGACCTCACTCTCTCTCTCTCTCTCTCTCTCTCTCTGACCTCACTCTCTCTCTCTGACCTCACTCTCTCTCTCTCTGACCTCACTCTCTCTCTCTATCTCTCTGACCTCACTCTCTCTCTCTCTGACCTCACTCTCTCTCTCTCTGACCTCACTCTCTCTCTCTCTGACCTCACTCTCTCTCTCTCTGACCTCACTCTCTCTCTCTCTGACCTCACTCTCTCTCTGACCTCACTCTCTCTCTCTCTCTCTCTGACCTCACTCTCTCTCTGACCTCACTCTCTCTCTCCCTGACCTCACTCTCTCTCTCTCTGACTTCACTCTCTCTCTCTCTGACCTCACTCTCTCTCTCTCTGACCTCACTCTCTCTCTCTCTCTCTGACCTCACTCTCTCTCTCTCTGACCTCACTCTCTCTCTCTCTCTCTGACCTCACTCTCTCTCTCTCTGACCTCACTCTCTCTCTCTCTCTCTCTCTGACCTCACTCTCTCTCTCTCTCTGACCTCACTCTCTCTCTGACCCCCTCTCTCTCTCTCTCTGACCTCACTCTCTATGACCTCACTCTCTCTCTCTCTGACCTCACTCTCTCTCTCTCTCTGACCTCACTCTCTCTCTCTCTCTCTCTCTGACCTCACTCTCTCTCTCAGACACACACAAATAAATACACACACACACACACACACAAATACACACACACACACAAATAAATACACACACACACAAATAAATACACACAGATACACACACACTGATGCAGATACACACACACACACAAATAAATACACACAGATACGGGGGGTGGGGGAGGGTATGGCTGAACGGCCCGGTCCCTGCACGGGGGGAGGTCAGTGCTGCGGGGGCCTGTGCCACGTGGGGGGAGGGCCGGTGTGCTGCCGGGAGGGAGGGGGGGGTGACGCTGCAGTGCTGCTGGGAGACATCTGTCTCCCGGTGCTGCTCCTCCAGCGTGAGCGCCGGGCCTCCCTCTCTCAGCGTAGGCAGCTCAGCGTCGCTGAGCCGGGCTGAACAAATGCACAAGCCCTGCATCTGTAATCAACGCGGCTATAGTTCCTCCGGCCTGGGACATAGTAAGCGCTTAGGTGCTGCTGCTCGCTCTTGCTTGCTGCCGCTCGCTCTACCAGGAGCTTTTTGCTGTCCTGGCAGAGGAGACAGCAAGCGCGCTTGGGAGGCGGGTATACCTGTGTGTGTTTGTCACTTGGTAGCTGTGTGTGTGTGTGTGTGTATATTATATAATATTTTAAACATTTAAAAAAAAAAGACATGTGAGAATAAATTATTAACATTGTGCAACTTTGATAAATATATTCACACACACACACACACATATATATATAT
>NC_134488.1:113026296-113112557 GCF_040206685.1 Ascaphus truei | reverse complement strand
CAGGGCGCCGCGGCGCACAGTTTGGGAAACACTGTATTAGGGCATTGGTGTTGGACGCAGGCCAATGAGAGGTGTGCGGGGGCGGGCATTGGACGCAGGCCAATGAGAGTCAGTGAGGGGTGGGACGCAGGCCAATGAGAGGTGTGCAGGGGCGGGCATTGGACGCAGGCCAATGAGAGTCAGTGAGGGGTGGGACAGTGTGGCATTGGTGTTGGACGTAGGCCAATGAGAGGTGTGCGGGGGCGGGCATGGCCTGAGCCGGAGTGACAGGGCCAAGGTCCAATGCGATTGACCCTTGGGACGCAGACATACAGTGATTTCACAAATATATAGTAGATGTGTGTGTGTGTGTGAATATATTTATCAAAGTTGCACAATGTTAATAATTTTTTCTCACATGTCTTTTTTTTTTAAATGTTTAAAATATTATATAATATACACACACACACACACACACAGCTACCAAGTGACAAACACACACAGGGATACCCGCCTCCCAAGCGCGCTTGCTGTCTCCTCTGCCAGGACAGCAAAAAGCTCCTGGTAGAGCGAGCGGCAGCAAGCAAGAGCGAGCAGCAGCACCTAAGCGCTTACTATGTCCCAGGCCGGAGGAACTATAGCCGCGTTGATTACAGATGCAGGGGCTTTGTGCATCTGTTCAGCCCGGCTCAGCGACGCTGAGCTGCCTACGCTGAGAGAGGGAGGCCCGGCGCTCACGCTGGAGGAGCAGCACCGGGAGACAGATGTCTCCCAGCAGCACTGCAGCGTCACCCCCCCCCCCCTCCCTCCCCGCAGCACACCGGCCCTCCCCCCACGTGGCACAGGCCCCCGCAGCACTGACCTCCCCCGTGCAGGGACCGGGCCATTCAGCCATACCCTCCCCCACCCCCCCGTATCTGTGTGTATTTATTTGTGTGTGTGTGTGTATCTGCATCAGTGTGTGTATCTGTGTGTATTTATTTGTGTGTGTGTGTGTGTATTTATTTGTGTGTGTGTGTATTTGTGTGTGTGTGTGTGTGTGTATTTATGTGTGTATTTATTTGTGTGTGTCTGAGAGAGAGAGTGAGGTCAGAGAGAGAGAGAGAGAGTGAGGTCAGAGAGAGAGAGAGAGAGTGAGGTCAGAGAGAGAGAGAGAATGAGGTCATAGAGAGTGAGGTCAGAGAGAGAGAGAGAGAGTGGGGTCAGAGAGAGAGTGAGAGAGTGAGGTCAGAGAGAGAGAGAGAGTGAGGTCAGAGAGAGAGAGAGTGAGGTCAGAGAGACAGAGAGTGAGGTCAGAGAGAGAGAGAGTGAAGTCAGAGAGAGAGAGAGTGAGGTCAGGGAGAGAGAGAGTGAGGTCAGAGAGAGAGTGAGGTCAGAGAGAGAGAGAGAGAGAGATAGAGTGAGGTCAGAGAGAGAGAGAGAGAGAGAGAGAGAGTGAGGTCAGAGAGAGAGAGAGTGAGGTCAGAGAGAGAGAGAGTGAGGTCAGAGAGAGAGAGAGAGTGAGGTCAGAGAGAGAGAGAGAGAGAGAGTGAGGTCAGAGAGAGAGAGTGAGGTCAGAGAGAGAGAGAGAGAGAGAGTGAGGTCAGAGAGAGAGAGTGAGGTCAGAGAGAGAGAGAGTGAGGTCAGAGAGAGAGAGAGAGTGAGGTCAGAGAGAGAGAGAGTGAGGTCAGAGAGAGAGAGTGTGAGGTCAGAGAGAGAGGGAGGTCAGAGAGAATGTGAGGTCAGAGAGAGTGTGAGGTCAGAGAGAGTGTGAGGTCAGAGAGAGTGTGAGGTCAGAGAGAGAGAGAGTGTGAGGTCAGAGAGAGTGTGAGGTCAGAGAGAGAGAGAGAGAGAGAGAGAGGGAGGTCAGAGAGAATGTGAGGTCAGAGAGAGAGAGAGTGTGAGGTCAGAGAGAGAGAGTTCTGAGAGAGAGAGTGAGGAGAGAGAGTGAGGTCAGAGAGAGAGTGCGGTCAGAGAGAGGTCAGAGAGAGAGAGAGTTAGAGTGTGTGAGAGAGAGTGAGAGTGTCTGAGAGAGACACCAACTGCGCACTGCAACTGTTAGGTATGTTTGTACACCTATGTATGTATGTACACCTTTATTTTTACTTTGGGCGCCGCATAAAAATCCTGATCGCCTTGGGGAGCCTTGAAAAAATTCTGATTGCCTTGGGGAGCCTTGAACCGAAAAAGTTTGGGAACCACTGCCCTAATACTTCCACACTGTCCCACCCCTCACTGAGTTTTGGGAACGCTTTGCTTTTGCAACACCTAATCCTCTAATCCTCAACCTGCTCTGGGGCCACGCTTCACAGCTATCAAAACCTTCACGTCTGCTACCACAGACTGCCGAATCAGGTACAGAATCTACACACAACGCACAAACACAGCACACACACACATTCACACAACACCAAACACTGCAGACTGCCTCTTCAAACCCCCCCTCCCCTCCACGCCACACATCTCCCTCCCGCAACCGGACCGCGAGGCCGCGGCCTCCACTCACACACCATGGCAACGATGTCCCTCCCCCTATCCCGCCACCTCACACAGTGTAGCTCCCGCGAACCGCACAGCACGCCTCATCTCCTGCACCTCACACAGCTCCCTACCGCAACCAGACCGCGAGGCCCCCTACCCCGCTACACCATGCCACCAATGTCCCTCCCCCTATCCCGCTAGCTCACACAGTGTAGCTCCCGCGAACCGCACAGCACGCCTCATATCTCCTGCACCTCACACATCTCCCTACCGCAACCAGACCGGAAGGCCCCCTACCCCGCTACACCATGCCACCAATGTCCCTCCCCCTATCCCGCTAGCTCACACACTGTAGCTCCCGCGAACCGCACAGCACGCCTCACATCTCCTGCACCTCACACAGCTCCCTACCGCAACCAGACCGCGAGGCCCCGTACCCCGCTACACCATGCCACCAATGTCCCTCCCCTATCCCGCTACCTCACACAGTGTAGCTCCCGCTACACACCACTCCCTCCCGCTACACACCACTCCCTCCCGCTCCATTCCCTCCCCGGCGGGGGAACAGGCAGGCTGCCACGCGGTGCCTAAGATGGCGGACCCCCTTCCTCCCTCGCGCTACATTCCCTCCCGCTCCACTCACCTCCCTCCCGCTCCATTCCCTCCCGCTCCATTCCCTCCCGCTCCATTCCCTCCCGCTCCACTCAGCTCCCTCCCCGGCGTGGGAACAGGCTGCCACGCGGCGCGTAAGATGGCGGACCCCCTTCCTCCCTCGCGGCGCCGAGTGAGAAGATGGCGGCGGCCGGAAGTACAGGTAGGTGTCGCGCGTGTGTGTGTGTGTGTGTGTGTGTGTGTGTGTGTGTGTGTGTGTGTGTGTGTGTGTGTGTGTGTGTGTGTGTGTGTGTGTGACACTGCCCCCCCTCCTGTCCACTGCCCCCCCTCCTGTCCACTGCCCCCCCTCCTGTCCACTGCCCCCCCTCCTCCTGTCCACTTCCCCCCTCCTCTTGTCCACTGCCCCCCCCCCTCCTGTCCACAGCCCCCCCCTTCCTGTCCACAGCCCCCCCCTCCTGTCCACAGCCCCCCCCCCCTCCTGTCCACAGCCCCACCCCTCCTGTCCACTGCCCCCCCTCTCCTGTCCACTGCCCCCCTCTCCTGTCCACAGCCCCCCCCTCCTGTCCACTGCCCCCCCCCTCCTGTCCACTGCCCCCCCTCTCCTGTCCACTGCCCCCCCTCTCCTGTCCACTGCCCCCCCTCTCCTGTCCACTGCCCCCCCTCTCCTGTCCACTGCCCCCCCTCTCCTGTCCACTGCCCCCCCTCTCCTGTCCACTGCCCCCCCCCCCTCCTGTCCACTGCCCCCCCCCTCCTGTCCACTGTCCACCCCCTCCTGTCCACTGTCCACCCCCTCCTGTCCACTGTCCACTGTCCACTGCCCCCCCCCTCCTGTCCACTGTCCACCCCCCCCCTGTCCACTGTCCACTGCCCCCCCCTCCTGTCCACTGCCCCCCCTCCTGTCCACTGCCCCCCTACTGTCCACTGCCCCCCCCCTCCTGTCCACTGCCCCCCCCTCCTGTCCACTGCCCCCCCCCTCCTGTCCACTGCCCCCCCCCTCCTGTCCACTGCCCCCCCCCTCCTGTCCACTGCCCCCCCCTCCTGTCCACTGCCCCCCCCTCCTGTCCACTGCCCCCCCCTCCTGTCCACTGCCCCCCCCCTCCTGTCCACTGCCCCCCCCCTCCTGTCCACTGCCCCCCCCCTCCTGTCCACTGCCCCCCCCTCCTGTCCACTGCCCCCCCTCCTGTCCACTGCCCCCCCCTCCTGTCCACTGCCCCCCCTCCTGTCCACTGCCCCCCCCCTCCTGTCCACTGCATCCCCCTCCTGTCTACTGCCCCCCCCCTCCTGTCCACTGCCCCCCCCTCCTGTCCACTGCCCCCCCCTCCTGTCCACTGCCCCCCCCTCCTGTCCACTGCCCCCCCCTCCTGTCCACTGCATCCCCCTCCTGTCCACTGCCCCCCCCTCCTGTCCACTGCCCCCCCTTCCTGTCCACTGCCCCCCCCTCCCCCTTCCCACCGCCTCCCCTCCTCCCCCCTTCCCACCGCCTCCCCCCCCCTTCCCACCGCCTCCCCTCCCCCCTTCCCACCGCCCCCCCCCTTCCCACCGCCCCCCCCCACCGCCCCTTCCCACCGCCCCCCCCCTTCCCACCGCCCCTTCCCACCGCCCCCCCCCTTCCCACCGCACCTTCCCACCGCCTCCCTTCCCACCGCCTCCCTTCCCACCGCCTCCCCACCGCCTCCCCACCCCCTTCCCACCGCCTCCCCCCCCTTCCCACCGCCTCCCCCCTCCTTCCCACCGCCTCCCCCCCCTTCCCACCGCCTCCCCCCCCCCTTCCCACCGCCTCCCCCCCCCCTTCCCACCGCCTCCCCCCCCCCTTCCCCCTCTGCTCCCCTTTCCCCCCCCCTCCGCTCCCCTTTCCCCCCCCTCCGCTCCCCTTTCCCCCCCCTCCGCTCCCCTTTCCCCCCCTCCGCTCCCCTTTCCCCCCCTCCTCTCCCCTTTCCCCCCCCCTCCGCTCCCTTTTCCCCCCCCCTCCGCTTCCCTCCACCCCCCCCTCCCCTCCCCTCCACCCCTGCACCCCCCTCCCCTCCACCCCCTCCCCTCCCACCCCCTCCCACCCCTTCCCCCCCCCTCCCACCCCCTCCCACCCCTTCCCCCCCTCCTCTAACCCTTCCCCCCCCCGCTCCTCTAACCCTTCCCCCCCCCCGCTCCTCTAACCCTTCCCCCCTCCTCTAACCCTTCCCCCCTCCTCTAACCCTTCCCCCCTCCTCCACCCCTTGCCCCCCTCCTCCACCCCTTGCCCCCCTCCACCACCCCTTGCCCCCCTCCACCACCCCTTGCCCCCCTACACCACCCCCTCCTCCCCTTCCCGCCGCCCTTCGCCTTCCTGCCCGCCTTACCGCCTCCCCACCCCCGCCTCTACCTTTCACCCGCCCTTACTCCGGCCGCCTCTGCCTTTCACCCACCGCCTCACAGCCGCTGCACGCACTCAACAGACACCCGCCACACTCGACACATACCTGCCGCCACACACACCTGCTGCCTCCCGCCCCTACGCACCGACATCACTGTCCCACCGCCTCACACCCTAGCAGGACCCCCACGCACAGACAGCACTCACAACCCACGCGCCACCCGCCGCCTCACACCCTAGCAGGATCCCCACTCACAGACAGCACTCACAACCCACGCGCCACCCGCCGCCTCACACCCTAGCAGGACCCCCACTCACAGACAGCACTCACAACCCACGCGCCACCCGCCGCCTCACACCCTAGCAGGACCCACACTCACAGACAGCACTCACAACCCACGCACCACCCGCCGCCTCACACCCTAGCAGGACCCCCACTCGCAGACAGCACTCACAACCCACGCGCCACCCGCCGCCTCACACCCTAGCAGGACACACGCCTCACATTTTTACATCACTTATGGCACCAAAATATACATTGTACTGTGGTGTGGTTACAATAAACCATTTTTATACAACATCGTATTACATTTTCTTCCATCTTTCTTTTCAATATTATTATCCAACCTTTACAACAAATACTCACCTATTGTTCCACAATTTATAAATAATACTACCTATTACGCATTTACATCCCGGGCAACGCCGGGTCTCTCAGCTAGTTGTACATGAAGGGGCAGCAGGTTAATGTATGGCACAGGAATGAAAGAACATTATTTGTTTCCCCTAAACAGTTACATATTGGTTTCAGTGATCACTTCTGTTTTGACAATGACTTATGAGAAATAACCTCACATCAGTTGGAAAAATAGCTATTAGAATAATCCTAAATCATATTAGAATGGAAAGCAAGGTCTCCGAAGGATCCACTGGCAAGAGCCTCTTAATTTGTAGGATCAATGGAAGTACACAGGTCATCGTTTATTAACCTTGATACGGTTACTGAAAAGCATTTTTAAGGAGTATTTAGATGGTTCAGACGGGCTGGCGCAGTGAGACAGCCAACAAGCAGTATCTACTTAGCGCAGGGGTGGACAACTCCTGTCCTCAAGGGCCACCAACAGGCCAGGTATTAGGGATATCCCTGCTTCAGCACAGGTGGTTCAATCAGCCTGTTAGTCATTTTGATTGAGCCATCTGTGCTTGTGGCCCTTGAGGACAGGAATCGGCCACCCCTGGCTTGGTGTATTGTCCATCATTAATAATAGACTGGGCATTGTTTATTTTCCCCAACTCACCTGTATCTGTGCGACCTCCAATTACAGTTTCCACCACACAAACCACACCAAGTATTTGGAACACAGTTCGGGAGTCAGGACTCATTTACTTTTTGAATGCTTATGGGGTTTGTACCATGAAGGACCCTATGATATCCCATTAAAATCCTGCAGGCATTCATTACTGTGCACTACAAAAATCCAATCCCAGCAACAGCAACAACAAAAACAGCTAAATAACCTTCATTTTTCAGGGAATGTGCCCATTGACAGCCTTACCGGTATATAGTGTACTCATTTGGGGAGGGTGACATAGGGTCTGATCCATTTCTCCTTCCAAAGTTTCCAGTCCACAGCACTGTGTCATTATAAGTGACAATTGCTGATATGGCAGGCAGTCCTGGTGTGCGGATTTTATGCCTTAAATGTGCGTCCACCTTGAGTAAGAGAGAGGCACAGAAAATATTGAAGTTCAACGGCAGTGGAAAAAACAAGGTCCCTAGTTCTTCCTTCAAGAAATATTGGATTTATTGGGGTGGCAGCAGAGTAACTGAAAATGGGGAGATCAAGTCTGGGGCAGAAATGTAATGTATATGGGATGTGTTTAAGTACATGTTTTTGCCTTCTCATTGGTAACACCAGCTGAAATGCTCATGCCCTTTTAGACGGACACAAAAAATGCATGGCATCCATAACATCTGGATTACATGCCAAGTGAGAAGCTGGAAAGCGTTGCTCACACTTCTAACATGGTAAGTGCACATCCAATACTTCAGATGAGTACAACTATTGGGGTTATTCAATAACTGCGGCACTGCTGACTGAAATCAATGGGAGCTGCCCCCCCCCCCCCCAATAGCAATGCTTCAGTTTTAATAATATTTAAGAAGTTGACTCAGTTGGCCAGATACTATCAAGGTAGCAAATGTATTCAGAACCAGAATCTTTCTTTTATTCTCTGTCCTGTAGGGCACCGGCTGAATTTTTTCATTTTCATTTTCATTTGAAGGTACACACCGATGTAATAGGTTTCCTATTCTTCTAATGGTCTGATTTATAGTCTTGACTATACAGATCAAGCTGAAATTTTAAACCCTGTTAGCTGTGTACATACAAAATGTGAAAAGCATCATACACTTCTGCCACATGAGTTCTAACATCATTCAATTAAAAGCACAGTCAGGGACAGTGCCAACTGATCTGACCTTTTCCAGGGCCTCTTTCAATATGGGTATTGGATGGTCCAGTGGAACAGGCTCTGGGTAGCGTGGGCACATCGGGACTACATCAGGAACCATCTCCTTTACTAACGGACCTGAAAGAGATCCCCAAATAAAATCCACATTTTTCCACTGCATTATTGAAACAACGGAAATAAGAACACACAAAAAGCAGAAATCCAGTTTCCCTGTTTAGCAATAGTTTAGGTCAGATTTGCATTTCTTTCATGTAAGATTCTTTCTCTGAGATTTGCAACCCTGAAGGTATATTTTCTCCTCACATAAGTGAGGCCCATTACTTACAAAATAAATCCTCCATTTACCACGGGATACACTCATTACATCACTAGCAAAGAGCTAAATAATAGTATAAAATTGGAATGTCAGAATCAGTTCATGTTCAGCCGAGCAGATGAACTCAGTACATCAGTACAGGCTTATATGTTACTTCCTCCATGACTGTGGACAATAGCTATTCAGATAAGGTTAATATATATATTTATATATATATAGAGAGAGAGAGAGAGAGAGAGAGATATCAGTACCGTGTTAGCCGAGCTTTATCATCTATTCATTTTTTATTTTATATATATTATTTATACTGTATATAGTTATGTGTATGACAGGTGCAAAGTGCTTGACTGCTCTACCAACAGCACAGTGCTGAACACAGTAACAGGTAGTATCTATTGCCACTCCCTGTGGACAAAGGAGACACAGTGGGGTTCTAGGACCCATAAGAGGAGTGATGTCTTTGTATCTGAACAGTGGCGCTACACAGGCAAGTAGGGGCTTGTGGGTGGGTCAGACCCACGAGGTGAGAGAATACACAAGACCTGTTTCCCCAGACCGGAGAAGGAGGCCTGTGTTATAGGTTCCTTTCAGAGGAACAATATCCCACCATCCCATATCTCAAATATTGCATGTCTGTATTATATATTATGAATCTAAAATATATTTTGTTATATGAAACAGTGGGAAAAGATGTTATTAAATACTTTTTTTGTTACAATCAAAAGCTACACTACCTAGAAATAGCAATTATATGTGACATACACAGTGTATGCAGTATTGTATACAGTATATCATAGATAAAGCACTAACAAGTTCCCGCCAAAAAATCTCATTATGTAGCCATGCCTGGTGGCTACCAGTCTTCCCTCCCTGTCATGTTAGTCCTGATAGATGCAGGCTGTGTCAGGCCCCCCTATCTTGGGTTTACCCCTCCTCTTGAAGCTTCCTTGAGTGGCAGGAGTGGAGGTGTGACAGGGTCTGTGGGTTGCCCAATCTGGGTGCAGACCTTGTGCCCTCCCCTAATGCACTAAGGAAGAGGGAGTTCTAAATTATAGTCAGTCTGAGTCTCCCCCCCTTTGGATACAGACGTGCCCTCAGCCCCTCAGGGGGCTGAAGAGAAACACTAGGCCTCAAGTCTGATAATGGGCCTAGGTACCATCCAGAAGGTCTGGGACCTGAGACAAAAGAATTTACCTGCTTATTACCATCTGCAGTGGCTACAATAAAGAAGTTCCCGTTTTATATACCTCCTGCCTAAATCTACAGTCTATTGGGGGGAGAGTATGACAGATTGGTTCCACTGCGGGTACTGTCTTCAGCCAAGCTGGAGCCTGCAGTGGATGGAGGCGCTAGAACCAGAAACGAATGAAGCCTAAGACATCCAAAAGACTGTCCTGTTTTCCCCATAACATCGCGGAGCCTCAGCATTTCCTGGACACCAACAGGTACTTGCAAGATATCCCTGAAAGGGAGGGGGGGGGAGAGGGGGGGAAACAGCGCTACAATTATATGAGCATATGTTTTAAATATAAAATGTATATTCTACAAAAAGGCCTTCCTGCCACTCAGCTGTCTCCCCTACAATCTATCCTAAATGCTGCTTCTAGAATCACTTTACTCTCTCCTAAATCTGTATCTGCGTCTCTCCTGCTGAAATCCCTGTTCTGGCTTCCTATTAAATCCTGTATTACTTATAAAATGATCCTCCTCACTTTTAAGGTTATAAATTCTTCTGCCACTCCTTACATTTCAGTCCTGTCACGATATACAGAACTCCTTCTCAACTCTTGCGTTCTGCTCAAGGATGTCTTCTGTCTACCCCTTTTGTATCTAAAGCTCTCTCCTGTATTAAACATCTCTCAACACTGGAATCGCCATTCTTCTGTGTCTACGGATACCATCCTGCTGCCCTTCCCCCATCCAGTCCTATCTTCGGAGTTCCTGCAGTGGACGTCAAAATCCAAGAACTCCAATTACTTTGGAAGAGGATCCAGGCCAACCTGGTCAAAGCTGCCCTCCAGCAAAAGATCCAGGCGGATAAACGCGGACGACAACCTCCCCCATTTAAAGTGGGAGATCAAGTTTGGTTGGCTACAAGGAATATCCGGCTGAAACTGCACTCCTCCAAACTCGATCCCAAATTCAATGGACCTTACAAGATCCTGAAACAAGTCAACACAGAGGCGTATCAAATTGGACTACCCAGCTGGTTTAAAGATACCTCCAGTGTTCCATGTTTCCCTCCTCAAAAAATTAGTCCAGAACACTTTCTCTTCTTCCAGTTCCAATCCTCCTAGATCAATCTTGGTGGGTGGCCAGGAGGAGTTCGAGGTGCACCAGATACTGGATTCCCAAATATCCCGTGGCGGACTACAATACTTGGTCCAGTGGAAAGGATATGGCCCTGAGGAGAACCCAATGATTAAGTCCATTCCCCCAACCTAGTCCGGGCATTTCATCCCAAATTTCCAGCTAAGTTGGCTTAGATCGCCCGGAGGTCACTATCACGGGAGACAAGGACTTTTGACAATTATTTATATTTTGCAGTATTGCAGTATATTATATTGCAGTAAATTAAAGTATATTGCAGTAAATTAAAGTATATTGCAGTAAATTACAGTGTAATTTATTATATATATATATATATATATATATATATATATATTATATTGCAGTAAATTACAGTGTATCAAGAGACAAATAAACTTGCAGATTGGCTTTTTATGCTTGACAAATTTTTTGTTTTACAAAATGTTTGTGATTTTTTTTTGTGTGATAAAAGGGCACATTTTGCCAGGCTCGTGAACTTCACAACATTTTAAAACTTCATCTCTAATCAGCACATATAATATCGTGCGAGAAAGGGATCCAACTCTGTTATTTAAGCGAACACATTCTTAAAAAACCTATAAATGTTTCTTAAATATGAGAGTAGATACACACTGCACAGTCAATACTAATAAGGAACACCCGCAGCTGTCAATAAATGTGATGTAATGGTGATGTAGGTGCTCCCTAGGTAGGTATTTACTGTAGAACAACGAACAGAGAAAAGAAACCTAGTTTTGGGCACTCAGTACATCTAATGGGTGAGATATGAGAAAATTTAAACAAACTTTAATAAACCACTATTAAAATATTGGGGAATAAAACGAGTATTAAACACTTGGACCCTAAATTCTGAACATGTAATGCCAGGTTCTGGATCAACAATAAAGATGACAGGAGCACTCAAAGGGAGTGTCCTGCAATCAGGACAGGTGGATATGATGAAACACCTGTGAGAGTAACCAGAGGTGTAAAAACTCAACTGTTGTTGTAAGTATCAGAAGAAGATTTGGAAAACCGCTCAAGGCGGAACAATTTAAGACTGAGAAATATCCCTGAGACGATCCTCCCAGAAGCCCTGGAGTTTACATGGGGGCTCTTTAAATTCATTGCCCCAGATATACCAGAGGAAAAATTACTGTTGGACAGGGTGCATAGAGTGCTTGGGCCAAAACAATCAGACCCTAATAAGGCAAGGGATATCATCCGCAGGGTCCATTACTTCACAGTAAAAGGAAGGGCTTTTCTCAACATAACTTGGGTAGCGTATGAAGGTCACCAAATCCAGATCTACAACGATTTGGCGGCAACAACTTTACTAAAAAGAAAGGTGCTCAAGGAGATCACCAAAAGCTTGAGAGACAATCAGATCAGATACAAGTGGGGATTTCCATTTAAGCTAATAATATGGCACAATGGGACCACATTCACGGTAAAAAAAAATCTCAAAGAGGGTGAGAAAGCACCAAGAGACCTGGGGGTGAAAAATAGAACGAATTCCCCCCCAAGCGACCAAAAATTTGGACCACTCTGCCTTGAATCCTACATGGCAGACAAGAAAGACTTCAAAGACTGTTGAAGGATGACCTACACCACAGTGCAGGCGGAACAAGAAGATTATACTGATGCAGATACAAACGACTGAGGACTTTTATATTTCTCTGCCCAGGATGGGGTAGAGGTTTACCTACCTCGCCGGTCGTGAATTCGTAGATCGGATGTTCACAGTATCCCCACATTTCCCCTAGTGCCAGAGAGGACCAGGCACACATTTCTGGTTTAAGTGTTGTGTTAACCTTTTTCTTTTTGGGGTCCTTTTCCACCGAAATGTAACCTTTCTTCCAGAGGGAGTAAGGAACCCCACCCACAGAGGGTACTTTTCCCTCACTGGGCTCCTCTGTTCCATTATCACTGGAGAGATCCGACATGGATCCCATACTGGTTTACTATCCCATGTTTCTCTTTTCTGTTCCCCTCCCCCCCACGCCATGTTCTGACACGTTTAATACAGGGTGTTAAGCATAAAGGTTAAGATAAGATGCTGAAGTTATTGACGTTAAATGTAAAGGCGCTTAATAACCGCAAAAAACGCAGACTGGCCTTACAGGACTTCCAAAAATAAAATGTGTGTGTGTGTGTATGTGTATTTAGGGAGGGGGGCTTATTGTGTGTGTGTGTATTTGGGGACGGAAAGCTTATTGTGTGTGCGTATTTGGGGAGAGAGGCTTATTGCGTGTGTGTGTTTATGTATTTGGGAGGGGGGGTTATTTAGTGTGGGATGGGGGGGAGGGCCAGGATGAGAGGGGGAGTTTGAGAGAGAAGGGTGTAAGAGGGAGGGGGAGTGAGAAAGACAGAGACAGAGCGGGGGAAGGAAAGTGTGATGGGGGAAGGAGAGAGGGCGAGATGGTGTGTGAGAAGGATAGGGATTGAAAGAGAAAGCAGTGGGGGGTTCTCGCAAGGCTGCCAACATGTGGGTGGGGGTCCCTTGGCCGCGAGGAAACTGTCTGTGGCCATGCATACCACCAACAAGCTTTTGGCCTGGAAATGACCTTTTCCCCTGATTGAAATATTAGTGGTTGTACAGGTTAGACAGTCTTGTTTCAATAAATGTGTCTGTAATTTTCGTATACTTGAAACAAGGTCTCCCCCTTTATAGTCATAGTCCAATCATACATTTAACCTCTTACATCACATACTATTACTCCTATGAGTGAGGTCAATTGGTAAATAGTCCAATTAGTTAAATTAATCAGCACCTGTGCTATGAATTCCAATCACTGAGGACACTGGGAGGACATATGCCCTCCCAACATGTTTGACATCTGTTTGAAAGCCAAAAGCTGCTTAGCACTTTGACCTTGAAAATATGTTTAAATAGAACCCTTTGTTTGCTCTCCATAATGTACTTTTAACAATCACTTGCTCTCAGATTTCATTCTGTGGTTGACTATGTTTGGGGTTGATATGCAGCAGCTTAACCAAAATCTAATACCATATGTTTTACTGTAGAGTGTTCAGTAAAAGGTATAATTTCATTATTTTCATGTCATACATACTCGGCTCTTGCTTGGGAAGTTTATACTGCCAGAGGAAGCAGCTGGTCATAGCAATGGAGACCAAAAAGAAAAACAGCAGCCCAAGATGACTCCACTTCACCTCCATGCGAGATGCCCTATGAAGGCCTCTTCTCCTTGATGGTTGCTAGAGAAAAAAAAGAAATCAAATAGTTATGTCAAGAGATGTCTTGTCAACCTTGCAATACCTTAACACTATTGGAATATTTAGAAAACCAGTTCCATGTGTGGTAGGACACGACCCAATATTTACAACATTCCCAAATAATACTAATAGTTGTGGATCTATGTAGCCAATGAACATGGAGTTGAGATGCTAATAAAATAGAACTCTTGAATCTAGTGTGACTGCTATTGTAATAAATAGGTCCCCTGAAACTAGAGCTGTGTAAATGTGTCTGTAACAGGGACTTATCCCTGTTTAAATAAAGCAGCCTCAGAACTCTGGGAATCCAGCAAAGAGATAGTTAATTGCAGCCACTCAATTAACTGGTTTCCACCTGGACTAATGAAAGCTCAGTGAAAAGCCTCATGTGAGACACAGGAGAGAGATTCCTTAGCTCACATTTGGGCTGACATAAGGAGAAGAGGATGGGTGCAGTATTGCTCGCCATGGGCCTGTAGGACTGCAGGTCAGTTATTTATAAATGATCTGACCATTACATCATTTGTTCTAACTTTCACTCCAAGCATGCACCAATTTGCATCAATTTGCAATATTTCATATTCTATTTCCTTAAAAAATCCTCAGGAGGACACTCCCTCCCAAGACCCCTCTCCACATTTTTTACGAAACAGAATATCGTGCATTAAGAATATTGATTTTGATCATAGTGTACATGAGCAGGGAGTCTCCTGAGCCGAGCTCATCCTCTCTCTCTCCCTTTATCCTCTCACCCTCCCACCCCCCTCCCTTCATCCTCTCTCATCCCCCCTCCCTTCATTCTCTCTCATCCCCATCCCTTCATCCTCTCTCATCACCACTCCTTTCATGCTCTCTCAGCCCCTCTCTTCATCCTCTCTCATCCTCCCTCCCTTCATACTCTCTCACCCACTCCCTTCCTCTCTCATCCCCCCTCCCTTCATCCTCTCTTATCCCCCTCCCTTCATTCTCTCTCGTCCCCCCTCCCTTCATCCTCTCTCATCTCCCCTCTCTTCATCCTCCCTTCATCTTCTCTCATCCTCTCTCTCCCTTTATCCTCTCACCCTCCCACCCCCCTCCCTTCATCCTCTCACCCTCCCACCCCCCTCCCTTCATCCTCTCTCATCCCCCATCCCTTCATCCTCTCTCATCACCTCTCCCTTCATCCTCTCTCATCCCCCTCTCTTCATCCTCTCTCATCCCCCCTCCCTTCATCCTCTCTCATCACCTCTCCTTTCATCCTCTCTCATCCCCCTCTCTTCATCCTCTCTCATCCTCCCTCCCTTCATCGTCTCTCACCCCTCCCTTCCTCTCTCATCCCCCCTCCCTTCATTCTCTCTTATCCCCCTCCCTTCATCCTCTCTCATCCCCCCCCTTCATCCTCTCTCATCCCCCCTCCCTTCATCCTCTCTCATCCCCCTCCCAATCCACTCTCATCCCCACTCCCTTCATCCTCTCTCATCCCCACTCCATTCATCCTCTCTCATCCCCCTCCCTTCATCCTCTCTCATCCCTCCCGCCCTTCATCTTCTCTCATCCCCCTCCCTTCATCCTCTTTCATCCCCTCTCCCTTCATCCTCTCTCATCACCCTCCCTTCATCTTCTCTCACCCCCTCCCTTAATCCTCTCTCATCCCCCCTCCCTTCATCCTCTCTCGCCCCCACTCCCTTCATCCTCTCTCATCTCCCCTCTCTTCATCCTCTCTCATCCCCCTCCCTTCATCTTCTCTCATCCCCCCTCTCTTCATCCTCTCTCATCCCCCCTCTCTTTATCCTCTCTCATCGCCCCTCCCTTCATCCTCTCTCATTCCCCCTCCCTTCATCCTCTCTCATCCCCACTCCCTTCATCCTCTCTGATCCCCACTCCCTTCATCCTCTCTCATCCCCACTCCCTTCCTCCTCTCAACCCCTCTCCCCCTCATCTGTGTCATTATCACTCCCACAGGACAGCCAAAGAACACACATACACACACACACACCAGGACAAAACAGAACAAATAAACATAGGACACAGGCAGGACACACAGGACATAGCCTCCCCTCTCTCTGCTACATGTTTTTCCTCCGTTCTTTGGCCCCACCCCCCAGGCGCCTGCCATTTTCTCCTGATTGGCTTCTGCGGTGTAATGCAGCCAATCGGGATGGAGGAAACTACCCAGCTCCCTAGCAGCAGCAGCCCTGCTCTATCCCTTCTCAGGGGAAATCCCGCGATAGGTGACTAAGCCCAGAGAGATAGTACCGGACACATACATGTCCCCCCCCCCTCACCCCCTGCACGCATACATGTCGTCATCATCCCCGCACACACTGCACATGTCCGGTATTATCTCTCATTTTTAACCGGTTCAATACCGGACACCTGGCAACCCTAACTGAATGTATTATGATACTTTCATTGTCGCTTCATCGACATGGTAAAGTGAAATTCAAATCAGAAATGCCCGGCTTGCACAGTTGATTATAGATCATCAAATTCAAACCTCTAAGGGGCCCCCAATTACTTTCTCATCCAGGGCCCCAAGAACCCTAAGGCCAACCCTGCGTAAGTTTTCACTCTGCCTGCAGACACTTAATTTAAAAGATCTCTCCTTGCCCTTTTCAACGCTGTTTTTTTTTTTTTTTTTAAATTTCAATCCCGACATTCCTTTCAGGAGATATAAGCGTTTGAAATACTGTATTAAGTGTCTTGGAGGTCACAAACCTCTCCCTGGGGCTCGGTGCAGTCGGAGGTTACCAATTACCAAGGTAACCTCAGATACCAGTGGTTAAGAAAATCATGATTTTAGCCACTCACTTTTTTTTTTTTTTTTCATTTTTAAAGAACAGGACATGCTCAGGGGCAAGATGCTAAGTTTATGTGAGTTAAAACTCAGCTAGGCTTCTGGGGGGGGGAAATCTGCTTTAAAAGCATTCTCTGTATAAAAATGTTTGTTCCAAACTCCTTCAATGAGGGAGGGAGAGGCCTATATAATGCATATGTATGTATGTATAATTGTATTCATTTTGGGCCACAGTTCACGCAGCAATTTACAAACCATTACAAGGTAAATTAAGTACAAGCGGTGGGGATTAACTCGACAGGTAAATGACAACATAAGGCAAAGGGAGGCCCTGTCCTGAAGTGCTTACAATCTAAACATTGTTCTGGCCTAAGTTTAATAGGGCTTGAGGTGCACAAACTAGGAATCTTAACTTGTGACCAGGGGTGCTCAACTCCAGTCCTATAGCACAAACCCCCCCCCCCCACCCACCCCCCAACAGGTCAGGTTTTCAGGATATCCCAGCTTCAGCACAGGTGGCTCAATCAGAGGCTCAGTCAGACTGAGCCTCTGATTGAGCCACCTGTGCTGAAGCAGGGATAGAGAGCCTCATGCACTAAGCACCGAAAAGCCGTTTTTCGCCATTTTTCGGCAATAATGCGTTTGCGATTCAATAAGCGCTGATAAACTGCCGAAAACACCAAAAATCTGCATTTTTTTTTGCCGAAAAAACTTATCGGCAGCCGCGTGGCGATAAGCCCCGATAAGCCACTTTTCGGCACTCATCTGCACTTTTTGAAACCGGCTCAATTCTAGTAGCCCCGATCAGCTTTTCGCTGCTGATCGCCACTCCAGAATTGACATTTTCACGCCAATCCGTCCCGCCAACTAAAGTTGGCAAGTTGGTGGGGAGAAGGATCGGCACGGGCGGCGGACGGCACTTAGAAAATATTTTGGCCTTTTTCCTGCCTCAGATTGATGCCAGATTGATGTCTCCGGAGCTGATACCCATTAATACCAGCACCGGAGACCCCCGGCATGCATCCGAGGCAGGAAAAATGCATTTACAGCCCCCTTCATTACCTTAGCGGATAGCCGCTACGGTAATGAATTATTGTTTATTCATATGGGTGTTTTACTCATAGGGTAGATGTGCAGGGGGTCTCCGGAGGTCAACCGCTTTGGTTTTAGGTCCGGGGACCCCCTGCTTCCCGAGATACAGGCCCCTTTATGGGGTGCCGGTATCCCTCTGCTTTGTTTACAGCCCGTGGTCACGTGATCGGGACATTTAAATGTAGAGGGATACCGGCACCTCATAAAGGGGCCTGTATCTCGGGAAGCAGGGGGTCCCCGGACCTGAAACCAATGTGGTTCAGCTCCGGAGACCCCCTGCACATCTACACTATGCATAAAATGCTAGTACAAATAATTTTTAATTTGCCGATGTTTGCGCAGAGAGAGTGACGGATCTCTCTCTGCTGCAGGCTGATCTCGGCAGGGGACACCTTATCGGCAAGGTTAGCCACCGGCAACCTGCCATGTTTTGAAATGCTGCTCTCGCACGTATTCGCCAGGGATTTGAGCTTTCCTGCATACTGCAAGGGCAACACGCCAAAAACATGCCGAGTTTGAACCCTTGCCGAGAGTGCTTTTTCGGTGCTTAGTGCATGAGGCCCATGGCGGGGGGGGGGGTGTTGCGACTGGAGTGGAGCACCCCGGATTAGATTATGGGTCTTATTCTAGTAGCTCCGAATTTGTCATTGCCAAATCACACAATTTGGCATGTTCACAAGAAGCAAACATGTGAAAAAACGGTATTCTCTATTGCAAATCACATTTTCTAATCCACTTCTATAAAAAGTGACAATCCGCACTTGCTGAAGGAGTAGGGACTTCCTAACTTAATGGTATCTCCAGTTGTATACTGTATATGTCCCCTCATACCTCCCTCCAAATAAATTAGGGAGAGATGACTGTGCTGAAAAATGAACATACCTGAGGTGCCCTGGGAAGCTTGCTATTGTCTATACGAAGTATATTTAAATGAGTCACACATTCTAAAATATATCCTTAAGACCAATCCATTTAAACAACCTTGTGATGAAAGGGGTACTGGTGTTAGACCCAATAGGATTAGAACCCACAACCTTGCCATTGAGGGTAGCAGTTGCATATCTGTTGCAAATCTGAAAAGGGCTTACAGAATAGTAAAACATGTAAATTTGAGCTGCTTCAATAGGCCCATATGTCAGCAGAGTTATAACCGTTCCTGTAAAAGTTTGCATCACATACTGCCAGTCTTCTCAATTGTTTATTGAACACTGTGTGGAAGCCAGACAATGATGGGGCGTTGAATCTGTCAGCAGAAGCGGTGCAACCTTTCCTTCACACAATTTGCTCATCAAAAATCGCAAAAATTGCCAAAATAAACTGGCTGTCATTCCTTACTTATTAGTTCTGCTGATGCTCCACTGAATTATGGTTATGTTTACGAATGGAGCTCTAGCCCATCTTACCCCTCCCAATCGCAGATAGGGTCCCCTAAGGTGTTCTGGGGTCTGGCTAGGTGTCTCTGTGTGGTGCATACCTGCTGGCAACAGGAGGGTCTGAGTCTCCCGAGATGACATGGGGGATAACAGGAACAGGTTACTGTGGTGGATGCCTTCGTTCTGGTTCAAGGGTGCAGCGCCTCCAACTATAGTAAGCCCCAGGAATGCGGGGTGGAATCCTTACCACAGAGATTCCCCACAGAGATGAGAGATTCCAGTCTCACACAAGGATTATCTTTAAAAGCAGCAGTCTCTTTATTCTCTTGGGCAGCAGCAGCAGCAGCCGACAGGTACAGTTCATGCACAGTCTACTAACTGTTCTCCCTTGTGATGTTCCCTGCCACCACTCTGGACCGAAGGCATCCAGAGTGGGGCTAGCTCTTCCATCACCCCCTACGCAGGGTGAGAGGTATTTGGTTCCACCTTACTAACTATAGCTAGATCAGCTCTACTCATGAGCTGATCACTCCTCTCCTCCTAACTCACTATCACTACTGTCAGACTGACAGAACAGGCACACTAAATAGGAACTGCACTGCTCTTTTATGATCTCAGCAGGCACCGCCCCTATGTCTCTTGCTTTGATATAGGGTCAGGTGACCTACCTCCACCACTCAGGGCAGTGCTTGAAGTGGGGGAAACCCATGATAACTCCTGGCAACCTGCCTTACCAGGGATTATACCAGGAGGAGAATAGAACTATAGCCCCATTTCTTACTAGGGCTACAGAGCTATTTGCCAGGCTTATATTTTTTGTCAAAAAGCACAAACATTTAATATATTTCAGGTTGTAGGTGGTCCATTCAAGCACCACTTAGTAGAGAAGGCTCCAGCCAGTAAATTATTTTCCTATCTTTAGTTAGCATTTTTGCAGCCAGGTGCGTATCTAGCAGGGAACATTAAACAAGGGGTCTCAAACTCAGTCCTCAAGGGCCACAAACAGGCCAGCTTTTATGGATATCCCTGCTTCATAAAACCTGGCCTGTTGGTGGCCCTTAAGGACGGAGTTTGAGACCCCTGCATTAAACCATTGTAGAAGCAAAGTAGACAGTAAAGCAGTGATGGGCAACTTCAGTCCTCAAGGGCCACCAACAGGTCAGGTTTTCAGGTTATCCCTGCTTCAGCATAGGTGGATCAGTCTTCGACTGAGCCACTGATTGAGCCTCCTGTGCTGCAGCAGGGATATCCTTAAAACCTGATCTGTTGGTGACCCTTGAGGACCGGAGATTTCCACCCCTGCCATAAAGTCTTCTGTAAGTATTGTATGATGAAGGGGGTATCTAAAATACCATAGGAGACGATGATCCCAATAAACACAGATTGTATGGATAAGCATATATTTATATACTGCTTGCGGTTGCATGACGTTCCTTTGCATCATCTAATATTGGTTAATACAATATTGCGCTATACCTCCATATTGTGCTGTACAAATGTGAATGCCCCAAAAACACAAGGCTGCACTGGCGTTCAATTCTTGTTGTCCCCTACGACAGCACAGAGGTTCAAAGCCATTTCTGAGACAGCAACTTGTGCAGAGACTTTCTTTCTACCATTATAATAATAATAATAATAATTTTATTTCATATAGCGCTTTTCACTCAATGGGACTCAAAGCGCTTCACAATTACAGTACAACGCGCAGTACGCAGCATATAGGATTGTTACAGGCACGGTATTAATGTGCTTTCTTCTACTTGTTTTCCTTTTTTTTTTTAAACTACTTCCCTATTTCACTAAGACATCTCCAGCATGCATTTAAAAACCCTTCCAATCAAAATAGTAATGACAGTCTAATCCAGTAACATGGACCTCTGTACTTCTCTCTCAATCCAGAGAAAACATTAATCTCTTACCAGTTTAAACAAAGCGAGGACCACAGAGCCAGGAATAGTGCTTCCTTTCAGATTGTATTTCTGGTAAGAGGCTTGCGCTAGGTAAGGAGGCTCAGGGGACCTCACTGGGGTAAGGGCACCTTTTTCTCCTCAGATGCATCTTTCTTTGCTGCCGATGTCCCACAATGTGTTCTCTCTGTTCCCAAACCCTGTGACACCAGGCCTCATGCTGGGGATTTTCTCTGTTAAAACCAAGGGGAGGGCAGGTAATCCCTAATCTCTGCACTTCATTCACTTGGTGGATTTCCAGGGCTCATCCTGCCTGCCTATGTCAGTCTGTGGATTAACCCTGATACTGCTGCTGTTGGCTTCAGATCACTATCCTGCTACCCTTCAATAGCAACTGTGTCTAGGGTGTAGGCAGTAAAGTATGCCGTCTGCTGGTTACTATCACTATTAAGTAATACCACATTATTACTAAGGAATTGTATTATAGACTGTAATTTAAGTGCCATAAAGTTATAAGGATCACCAGCAAAGGGTTTAATGTAAGGTATTGAACTTTCTGATCATACAGTGGGATCTATGTACAAAAGTGTCCTAATTACAACATTTGGGCAAAACCCCAACAATGTTGCACAAACTCTATTGTGTATATCTTGTATTTTAATGTACTTTATTGAAGCAGGAGTGAAGTATAGATAACTTTGGCTCTGCCTATCCCAGTGATTTGCATAGAGCCAGGATTAATTTAAGGGCCCTTTATAGGTGCTTGAGAAGGATTAGGGGAGGGAGAAGGGTTGACCTGCCCGGAATAGGGAAGGAAACCCTGAAGGTGGAGTATTTGTAGACAGCATGGAGGGTTTCTGCCACCCACATAATCACAGGCTTTAACCTGTCAAATTAATTATATTTAGATTGTTCACTAGCGGATTAATATATTTTGCTAAATCTGATGCTGTTTTTTTGCCCTACGGTATGGGACACTTTTACAAATA
The DNA here is from genome assembly GCF_040206685.1 of Ascaphus truei. NCBI lineage: Eukaryota > Metazoa > Chordata > Amphibia > Anura > Ascaphidae > Ascaphus > Ascaphus truei. The sequence continues at coordinate 113,090,684 of NC_134488.1, read as the reverse complement.
GGCATCACAATCTGTTGCAGTGCTGGTGGAAATCAGCAGAGAAGGACAGAATATATGGAGATCACCTTGATTTAGAAAACCAAGGGCAGACTGAACCACGGGAAGGTGGAATGGGGAAGGGGTGAGAGTCATATTTAGTAGAGTACCCATTTTGACTTGTATACCTCCAAAAACAGAAACACATGGGAGATACCTGAGATACCTGAGAAATATTCACATTAGCCTATTTCCAAAGGTATCTCTGGTATGTTAACAGGTATCTCTTCACTTGTTTGGTTTTTGGGGGTATACAAGTAAAAATGTATACTAAAAAATTCAAGTTATAAAAAAAAAAATGTATACTAAATAGGATTCTCTCCCCATCCCACTCGGCTCAGCCTGCCTATATGACATTGCAGCAGTTCCCGTCAGATACACACAAGAATTTAAACTGGCCATCTAAATACTAATGAATGCAAAATCTCACCTGGACAGGTAAGCCATCCATGCCGCGGTTACAAGTCCTTCCAGAACATTAGCTTCAAGGATTGTGGGAGCAACTGGGTCCTGTAAACCAAAAGATATTGAAATGGATTGGAATGGAAGATTGTTCCTTAACAATTTTCGACTGCGCCACTGATTGAGCCACCTGTGCTGAAGCAGGGATATCCTGAAAACCTGACCTTTTGGTAGCTCTTCAGAACTGGAGTCGACTACCCCTGGTTAAGAGCAACAGCATCAGTAGCTCTCAAAAGTCCAGTGAAGCATTAAACGAGAGTTGTAAAGATTACAAGAGATTATGTCAAATGAAACAACAGTTGGCAAGAACCATCATAAGACTGGTTAAAAAGCAACTCACGGATTTTGTGCACAATGAATAAATATTTAATCAGACCTCAGTAACTACTGTATACAGTATATCAAACCATTACACCAGCTCCTAGAAGTAGAAGGGCGATGCTGTCATATTCTGACAACAAATAATATAGTGTTGCCTAAATGTTATTCATTTCTGCAAAGCAAGAGATTTGAAGGTATTGGAATCCTTATTTTATCTTGTAAGGTGGAGGAGTTAGATGCAGTAATGACAAGATGCTATATTAGTTTCAGCTACATTTAGAGTTCAATACAAAAATAATATAGCACTTATTCTACAATGCTTCCAAAATGGAATTTTGTAGACGTTGAGATCCCTGTAAATCCGTTGCGGAGGTTGCAGCGCCTTTTAGTGTGTTTTAACCTATTTTTGCAGCTCACATTTGCCTTAATTCTCTCCTGATATTTATAAAGAACACTCACTCGATGTGAGTCTTACTCCCTGAGAGGTACTCTCACTGATTGTCTCGGTGGCATCATAGACTTAAACTGAATCTTTCAACTTATTTTTACAATACATTTTTTTTTCAGTCTCGCAAATCTCACTTATTTGGGTCACTTGAAGTCTTGCTGTGCTCTAACCGTTAGAATGTGCCAGTGCATGTCTGCCCTGCAGAAGTTCTGCTTCAAAATCTGTTCTGCTGTAAGAAACTATTCTTCCTTACCTCTCTTTCTCTGCTCCCCTTCTGGATGGCTCCAGGGGTGTTTACTGTGCTGTACTGATGCAAACCATACAGCTTTTATTTCCAACCTCTGATTGAAGATTATTCCTTCCTTCTTCCCTCCCCTTGCTTTGTATATAAGTAACATCAGATGAGGGAGCCAGACAAATTCCAGCGAGAGGCACAGGATCCTAAACTAGGAGATCGCTGTATATTGCACATCTGCTCTGTTTGACCCTGTTAGGTCCCATATGGAACGTCATTTGTCAGAAGTCACAGAGAGACGCAGTTTCACCAGTAGTCCGTGTCTTGACTCTTGGGACTTTAACTTGCCCTTGGCATTAACATGCTGCAATACAAATAGTGTTCTAAGTTTTTGTTTTATTTGTTAAAAATACATTTTAAAAAATACGGGAATATTTCTGTGTTTATTTTCCAAGCATTCAAATCTGGAGGAAATCTGGTTGAAAAATAAATAAATAAATGGAAAGCGGGGAAAATCAGGAATTTTGTTTTATTGTACTTACACATTTTACTACAGTACATGCGGATATTTGTGTAAACTGAACATTGTCCCCTTCTTTTAAATGAAGTTATTGATTTTTTGCTTATTTGTACTACAGCAAGAAGACGGTGACTTGAGCCAATCAAAGCGCGGTGTTAGTTGATTTGCCGCCCTCCACCCTTTGTCTGTTCCGCGTTTTACAGGAACCGCTTTAATCTCACAGCTGCAGGACGCCCAACAACCGTGGAACGCGTTGGAGTCTAACAAAAATAAGTACCCAGAAAAATATTTTGTGAATTGATGAAAGGGTGTACATCAGTAAAAACTGAATTATATATTATTATAATAAAAATAGCAGGTAATTTATCAGTGAAAATCAGTACATACTAAACACACAATACAGAACGATAACGCACAAAATTTTTTACCTGATACCAAAATGTGCATTTTATGATCTCACCGATACCCTTTAAATGCTGATTTTGTTATGCCCTATGTAATTGTTAACTGCAGCCCAGACTCCACCGGCAACAAAGAGGTTAAGTGAGCCTGTGCATCCACTTACATATGAAAGAGTTAATCCAGTCTTTTTTATCCTTCCTTGGAAGCCAAGCTGCTCGACAGCTGCGCTCTGGTAAAAACACCCACCCGGTGTAATCCCAACCCAGGTTTAATGCACCAGGACTAAATGTATCTCAACATAAATTTTATGATGGGTCAGTGCTATATAGGAATGGAAGAGGTATAAGTATGAGTTTAACCATTCCAGGGCTTTGTACAATGTAAGCTGTATAGCCCAATAAAGTTGTAGCCGCAGACTACATTGAATAAGTGTCAGTTCAGAGCTGGAGGTTTAATTGACACATACTGTAAATAGTAGGGACAAAATGACACACTAAACATTATACAGTACATACATGTGTCAAATTACTCTTCTCTACATTTTTGTATTTGCGCCATATAATTACTAGACTTGCTGCTGCATGATGCAAGTAACCTAAAATTAATACAAACTACCGGACATTCAGCCATATTCTGTATGAATGACCTGAATGTTGCAGCAAAGGAATTTTTTTTTTCCAGATTAGGATATTTCACAATGGAATTGAAATGCAAGTGAAGATAAAGACGATTCCAGGAAAGCATGTACTGTATGAAATATGGAATATATTGATAAGCCAGATAAAGACAGCAATCCAGTTTTGATTGAAGAATGAGCTCTCTGCATAAAGGATTGGATAACAAGATTTGGGGTAGATATAACTTTGGGAAAAATTCCCTAGCGACATTTGATAAACTGGTCTTCAATACTTCCGGTCATTTTGGGGTTCTGGTTGCATTTTGGGATTCTATGTGCATTTGAGAGGGGTACAAATGCCTCTCCCTTGATTGTAGTGCAGGGGGAAAAGGGTTACATTTTTAGGTTGGAGGCCAGGGAGTGGGGGAAAGGTCATGGGAGGTGGGGTATATGTATAAGTTCAAAAGAAGTGAGGAAGGGGTGTTCACTTCATCTGGCCCTGATTCCTGCATTTGAACTACGCTGGAAAGGAGGATATCATCAATACCAGACTGCATCATTACTGCTGTGGTGCTGCCTTTACCATTTATATTTGCTGTGACTTCACTTCTTCTCAAATTATGCACTTCTTTTTACCAGCCTCAGTATGTCTCTAACTCCATTCATATATCTCCATCTCTCCTTCCTTCTCCACTTCTCTGTTCACATGAACTCCTTTCTTACCTGCATCCTCTGACACCACACAGCTATATCCCCTGCACTAAAAAACACCCCTACAAATCATCCTCACACATCCTTTTTCTATCCATGCTTCTCCTCCTTGCTTCTGGGGATATCTCTCCCAATCCTGGTCCCTGTCTTATTCTACATGCGCTCTTCCTCGCCTGCCAATTGCAACCTCTACTCCTTCTGGTGTCAACCCCTCCAACCTCATACCCATCCCCTGCCACCCTCCCTCCTCTCTCCCTTTCTCCTGTGCCATTTGGAATGCTCGCTCCCTTTCTAACAAGTTCCTCTCTGTACATGACTTTTTTCTCTCTCACTCTCTGCTCCTATTTGCTATAACTGAGACCTGGCTCACTCAGTCTGACTCTGCTCTGGAAGCTGCCCTCTCCTATGCTGGCCTTTCCTTCTCCCACACTCCGTGCACTGATGGCAGGGGTGAAGGTGTGGGGCTCCTGCTCTCCTCTCTCTGTCGTTACCGAACCCTTCCTATTCCTCCCTCTCTTGCTTTTCCCTCCTTTGAGGCTCACACTGTCCAGATTTTCTCTCCTCTCCCTGTCCATGTGGCGGTCATCTATCGCCCACCTACCTCTACTCAACCCCTTCTGCCTTTCTCTCTCACTTTGAATCCTGGCTCTCTTTCTTCCTCTCCTCAGACTCCCCTGTTCTTCTCCTTGGGGACTTCAATTGCCACATTGATGACCCCTCTCTCCCTTGGGCTTCCCGCTTTCTTTCTCTAACCTCTTCTTTTGGCCTTCAACAGTGGACTGCAGCCAGCACCCACAAGGATGGCCACTACTTAGACCTGGTTTTCTCTAAGAACTTCTCTCTCTCCGATTTCTCCATTTCCCCTTTTCCTCTCTCTGACCATCATCTCATCTCATTTTCTCTATCTCGCTTCTCTCCTTCTCCACCTCCATCTACCCCCTGGTTCTGCAGAAACCTGCGCTCTATTCACTTACCTGACTTTGAGTCCACTTTACGCTCCTCCCTCTCCTCTCTCAGCTCTGCTACAGACCCCGACAACCTGGTCAGGAACTACAACTCTGTCTTGTCCTCGTCTCTTGATCTACATGCCCCGCTTTCTCTCTGCCGCACTCGCCCTTCTAACCCTAGACCCTGATAAATTCCCACACACGCATGCTGCGTTCCTCCACTCGTTCCTCTGAACGCCTCTGGAGGAAATCTCATACTCTCGCAGACTTCCTTCACTACAAATTTATGCTATCCTGTTTCAACTCTGCCCTCTCGCAAGCTAAACAAGCCTACTTTTCTGCACTAATCAACATGCACAAGTCTAACCCACGCCGACTGTTCTCTGTCTTTGATGCTCTACTCAAACCACCCTCAGCTGCCTCTCCTTCCTCCATCTCCGCTCAGGACTTTGCTGACTATTTTAAGGAAAAGGTGGAATCCATACGGCAGAACATCCCCTCTGTTTCTTCCTCCCATCCTACACCTCTTCCTAACTCTCCTCCTGCGTTCCTTGACTCTTTTTCCACTGTCTCAGAGGAGGATGTGTCGCTGTTGATCGCCTCTTCTCCCTCTACCACTTGCCCTCTTGACCCCATTCCCTCCCATCTCCTAAAACCTCTTGCTCCTACTATAATCCCTACGCTCACACACATTTTTAACTCCTCCCTCTGCTCTGGAACCTTTCCATCCTCCTTCAAACATGCAACAGTCATACCATTACTCAAAAACAGCAAGCTTGACCCTACCTGTCTTTCTAACTATCGACCTGTCTCCCTCCTGCCTTTTGCCTCTAAACTCCTTGAACGTCTTGTATTCTCTCGCTTGCTCCACTTTCTCAACACCTATTCTCTCCTAGACCCTCTACAATCTGGATTCCGCACTGCTCACTCCACGGAAACAGCCCTCACTAAAATAACTGACGACCTCCATGCTGCCAAAGACAGAGGTCATTACACTCTGTTCATATTACTCGACCTCTCTGCAGCATTTGACACCGTGGACCACCCTCTTCTCCTTCATATTCTCCATACTCTTGGTATTCGGAACAAAGCTCTATCCTGGATCTCATCCTACCTCTCCCATCGTACTTTCAGTGTCTCTTCTGGCGCCAAATTGTCAGTGGAATGTCCTGTACTCCTCAAGGGATCCGCACACTTGCTCGACAGACCATGCAAAGAAATAAACACAAACAAACAAAAATCATAGCGCAACACTGTAGGGTGAGCAGTAATGCACTAATATATACAAACAATTAAGAATCCTAGCGACAATTAAAACAACTATTTATTAAAAAGAAGAACTATGCCAAGACAAAGGACCGCAGGTCATCTGGGACACAAAAATTGGAGCCCTACTTACAGACAGCAAGGCTTAAACTCGCATGGTAGGAACAAGTCCTAGATAGAGATGGTCTCCCTGCCGGGTGATGTCTCTGCTCCACTGCGGCTCAAACTCCAGTCAGTCCCTACGATGGTAGCCGGAACCTCTCCGGCCGTGGAGGCTGGTGTGCGGGGTCCACAGCTCTGCACCGCGTGTAGACACGCCTCACTTCCTCCTCCGGAGCAACGGGAAGTCTCTGCGCGCCCGCGCGTGATAGTACCCGTGGCCTTAAAGGGACAGCTGGCAGGCAGAATGAAAAGCAGGTCTCCAAAGCCAAATGACCTTAAACGTCCAAAGTCAATCAAACAGTGGCTGTGCCACTAGCCCTACGCGTTTCGTAGATGTCACTCTACTTCTACGCTGCTGCAAGAGGCAGAGAGAGACACTGAAGAGGCCCCTTTCAGTGTCTCTCTCTGCCTCTTGCAGCAGCGTCTCAAGCTGCAGGAAGCATCACTTGTCTGTGGATAACACTGCTTCCCCAAACACCTGCCTGCTGTCGACCTCTGCAGTGATTGCTCAGGACGTACAGCGGATCCGCCCAACCCTGATGTGTGACTGCTGGATTGAAGCTGACAGATGAAAATAGAATAATGATCACAGAGGACCAGCCCCTGAGGAAGTAGAGTGACATCTACGAAACGCGTAGGGCTAGTGGCACAGCCACTGTTTGATTGACTTTGGACGTTTAAGGTCATTTGGCTTTGGAGACCTGCTTTTCATTCTGCCTGCCAGCTGTCCCTTTAAGGCGCAGAGACTTCCCGTTGCTCCGGAGGAGGAAGTGAGGCGTGTCTACACGCGGTGCAGAGCTGTGGACCCCGCACACCAGCCTCCACGGCCGGAGAGGTTCCGGCTACCATCGTAGGGACTGACTGGAGTTTGAGCCGCAGTGGAGCAGAGACATCACCCGGCAGGGAGACCATCTCTATCTAGGACTTGTTCCTACCATGCGAGTTTAAGCCTTGCTGTCTGTAAGTAGGGCTCCAATTTTTGTGTCCCAGATGACCTGCGGTCCTTTGTCTTGGCATAGTTCTTCTTTTTAATAAATAGTTGTTTTAATTGTCGCTAGGATTCTTAATTGTTTGTATATATTAGTGCATTACTGCTCACCCTACAGTGTTGCGCTATGATTTTTGTTTGTTTGTGTTTATTTCTTTGCATGGTCTGTCGAGCAAGTGTGCGGATCCCTTGAGGAGTACAGGACATTCCACTGACAATTTGGCGCCAGGTTTTTCTCTATTTTATGTTATTCTGTTAGTACTGGCAGTATCACCGGGTAGCCATCCTTTATTAGAGGTTTTTTTTAATATCACACTGTGTTTTACACTTTAGCGCTAGTTCACATTTATTTTCACCATTTCAGTGTCTCTTCTGCTAACACCTCCTCCTCCTCTATTGATCTGTCTGTGGGGGTACCCCAGGGCTCTGTCCTGGGACCTCTTCTCTTTTCTCTGTACACACTCTCTCTAGGTGACCTAATAACATCATTTGGGTTTAAATATCACCTCTATGCTGACGACACACAGATATACTTTTCAACACCCGACCTTACACCTGCTGTACAAACCAAAGTTTCTGAATGTCTCTCTGCTATATCATCCTGGATGGCCCTCCGCCGCCTTAAACTCAACATGGCTAAAACAGAGCTCCTCATACTTCCTCCCAAACCTGGCCCTACTACCTCCTTCCACATTACTGTTGGAACTACGATCATTCACCCAGTAGCCCAAGCACGCTGCCTAGGGGTCACACTCGACTCCTCTCTCACATTCGCCCCTCACATTCAAAACATATCTAAAACTTGTCGCTTTTTCCTCCGCAATATAACAAAGATACGCCCTTTCCTCTGTTGCTCGACTGCTAAAACTCTGACTCAGGCCCTCATTCTCTCCCGTCTTGATTACTGTAACCTCCTGCTGTCCGGCCTTCCTGCCTCTCACCTGTATCTCCTACAATCTATCCTAAATGCTGCTGCCAGAATCACTCTACCCTTTCCTAGATCTGTCTCAGCATCTCCCCTCATGAAATCCCTCTCCTGGCTTCCGATCAAATCCTGCATCTCACACTCCATTCTTCTCCTCACTTTTAAAGCTTTACACTCTTCTGCCCCTCCTTACATCTCAGCCCTACTTTCTCACTATGCACCATCCCGACTCTTGCGTTCTGCTCAAGGATGTCTTCTTTCTACCCCCTTTGTATCTAAAGCCCTCTCCCGCCTAAAACCTTTTTCACTGACTGCCCCACACCTCTGGAATGCCCTCCCCCTCAGTACCCGACTAGCACCCTCTCTATCCACCTTTAAGACCCACCTTAAGACACACTTGCTTAAAGAAGCATATGAATAGCACTGTGAATATTCTGAACACATGATACATAAAGCTTGGCCCCCTGCAGACGCACTTACCAGAACTCCCTCCTACAGTCTCTGTACGTTCTCCCTACCTACCAATTAGACTGTAAGCTCCTCGGGGCAGGGACTCCTCTTCCTTAATGTTACGTTTATGTCTAAAGCACTTATTCCCATGATCTGTTATTTATATTATCTGTTATTTATTTGATTACCACATGTATTACTACTGTGAAGCACTATGTACATTAATGGCGCTATATAAATAAAGACATACAATACAATAAAGGTGGGGTTTGTCGGGAAGGGATCATACGATATTGCTGCAGCGTTCAAAGGATCCCCACCCTTCCTGGTTTTTGTGTTATTCCTGTTTTGTTTTTGCTTTAATTGTGCAAGTTCTTATACCTCATTTAAAGGGAAAAAAAAGGAAAGAAATGAGAATAAAAGAGAAAAGGTATGAATTAGTGTTATAACAGAATTTAAATAAAGAGTATAAGAAAATGTGTAAAAACTAAAAAAAACAATACATAAAATAATGATGTGTGTAAGGGATTCAGGAATGTTGTTTCCTGTGTCACAGCTGCTGGTTGGGGTCTGGTCAGATTGCCCCTCATTGAGGTGGTAGCAGGCCTGGTGATGGTTCGAGAGGCGTGGGAGCTGTGGGAAATTGGTGGCATTGGCATGAGACATCTGGGGTTATGGGACACTTCACAGAGATGTGCAGTTACCACAGGCTTATGGCGGCTTGTGGGTAATTTTGATAAGTGTGTGGCAAGTGCCCACTACCCGTGTTGGTTCGAGTGCAATCTGACCAGGAAGGGTCTGCTTTATGGTGTAATCATATTAGTTGTCTTCATGGTTGGTTAATAAACAATACGTGGTCATTCTGACCAAATTCAGTTGTCCGTATTGTATCTGGGGGTTTGTGGCAAGGGAAAACTCTGGGCATCCCTCAGTCAAGTAGCTCCTGTATGTGTGTGCACAGAATGATGGATGTTCTGGAAGGCGCCTTTTTTAGTCAAAATCACCTAGTTTGCTTACATTGGGACATTAAGTTCTATGCTCGTGCGTTGCATACAGCTGAATGTGGCAGAAGGTTTCATAACAGTTTCTTTAATAGACACATAAGCTCAATGGTTTTGCGTCCGGATGGGGGAAAAAAGCACGTACGATAAAAATTTTGTGACATACAGTAATATTTACAGTTGCTTTATGCTTTACTGTGGATGGTTTTTGTCACTTTTTTTTACCCACCATAACCTTAATAATACACACACACACACACACCCACACACACACACACTGTGGCTGTATGTTCATTTGCATGTCTTAGACAGGTCTGCAACCCTGTCTTTCCCCATTATCGCCCAGCACACAGCGCTTCCACTGCAGCAAGGGATTCTGGTAAATGACATGCAAATGACATGCCTTGGCCTTGGGGGATCGTCCTGATGGACTAAACCCCCTCGCTGCTTTTGGGGTGCCGCACCAGATCCTTGACGGTCGGACAGACGGAGCATGACAGCTTGAGCGCAGGGGGCGGTCAGGAGCGGACAAGCACGTGAGCAGGAGAGAGAGAGTGACGGGCCGACGCCTTTGCCTGGGGGAATCGCCATAATAGGCTTAACCCCCCTGCTGCTATTAGGGCGTCGCACCGAAGCTCAGGATGACGAGGACAAAGACGGCGGCGATGGAGTACCGAAAGCAGACCATCAGATTCCTGGTGGTTGAGGCGGAGAGAGCCCGGGTGAGACTCCAGTATATCGTGGAGGAGATCTTGATTGACCTGGTGGAGATGAAGATTGCACAAGTCTACTGTCTGCAGGACTTCCAGGAAGAGGGAATCTTTGATGTGACCTTCCTCAAGGAGGAGGACTGCTTGAGTGCATATGAGAGATGCAAGAAAAACATGAGAGATGCAAGAAAAACGCGAGTGACCAGAGGATGAAGGGGATCAGTGTTATCCCAAGTTTTTTGTTGGAGGAAAGAAGCATAATTGTGCACATGTATGATCCTTTTGTGAAGAAGGAGGAGATAGCCTTGTTTTTGAGACATTATTGTGCAACTGTAAGAGATGGTGAAGAACTTTTGAATTGCTATGGGATATTTAATGGCAAGCGGGAATTTCACGTACGTCTAAGACCGGACCCAGCATGTGCAGGGGGAGTGATGCACCCCCCTGCTGTTTTCAAGGTGGGTGGGGAAAAAAGGCTTTTTGGAATATTGGGACCAACCCAAGAGATGTAAGAACTGTCAACAATATGGACATTTGGAAGAGAGATGTGGGGAGGTGGGAATGGTGTGTCACAACTGTGGTAAAGAGGGTCACGTGGCTGCAAAATGCAGAGTACAAAAGAAATGTGACTTTTGCTATGAGTCTGGACATTTGGCAAGAAAGTGTTTAAAGAAGAGTGAGATTTGGTGCACAAAAAGGACAAGTACGATGTCATCAATTGTGGGTAATCGTGCTTGACAAATGACGAGACAGAGTCCGGAAAAGACTAATGTACAGGTGCAGAATAGTGAGAAAGGTCAGCTCAGAGGTTATGTCAGTGAGGATGGAAAGGGAAAAGAAGGAGAGGCGGGAAAAGTTTTGGAGTTTGTGAGTGAAATATTGTGTGAGTCTGAAGAGAAGGAAGTATATCAGCTTACAACAGAGGAGAGGTTATTTTGTGACTTTCTGTGTGATTATAAAGAGAATGAAGAATGTCAGCCTAGAGTAGAGGAGGAGGTAGTTTTTGAGAGGGGAAGTAAGAAGGGTCTTTCTGTGGAAAGGGAAAAGTTAGTGGAGGAAGACTGTGAGGACGATTGGATAATTAGACATGCAGCAGAGGTAGAAGCAGCATCCTGTAAAGCAAAAGAAGAGGAGAGGAGGAGAGAAGAGTTTTGTTCAGGGGAAGAGGTGGAAAAAGTTTTGGAGTTTGTGGGGATTGTAAATGGGGAGGAAATAATGGAATGGGTGTATGTTAAAAAGCAGGAAAAGCAGAAAAAAACAGAAAAAGAAAGCAAAAATAAAGAAAGGAGGTTTAGAAAAGGAATAGAGGTATAACATTATGTAAAGAAATGAAGAGGAAAAAGAGAAAGAAAATGTAATGAGAATAGTATATATAGGGAGAATATGAGAATCTAGGTGGTGTTAGTTGAAGGTGTGGAAAAGTGGTTTTGTTGTTGTGTGTTTAGAAGGAAAAGCTGTGGAATGACAAGATAAATTCTGACCTTTTTTGTAAAGAAAGTAATGTATTTACAGTATGTGTTTTTGAAGAAATGTAATTATGTGATTTATTATCTTTTGGAAAAGTTCTCATTTTCTGTTTGTAAATATATGTGATGTGAATAAAACATTTAAAAAAAATAAAAAAATCAAGGTCGAAACAGCTGTGCAGCTGAGACTGTGCCCCCTTGGCCTTGAGTCATCGTCCCTTCGGGGACTAAAGACTCCTGCTGCTTTTGGGGGGGCACGCCATCTCGAGCTGAGAGGAGTGATCCTGAGCGAGCGGTTCTGAGCGAGCAGATGCGGAAGTGAGGGGCCGGCGCCTTTGCCTGGTGGGATCGCCCAAAAGGGCTTAATCCACCTGCTGCAATTAGGGTGCCGCACCTGAGCTTATTCAAGGCGGACGATGGCTTTCGGTGGGATGTGGAATACAGTCCGGTTCCTGGTCGAGGAAGCCGAGAGAGACCACGTGAGACTGCAACATGTGGTGGAGAAAGTCCTTGGAGAGATGCTGGAGCTGGACGAGACGAAGGTGTACTGCCTCAAAGACTTCCCGAGGCAGGGCATTTATGAACAGCTGTCTGTGGGGGATCGCTTCTCGGCCTTTTGGCTAAGATCAAGCGAGATGAGTGCTCCTCTCGACCTGCACAGCTATGACCAAATGCAGTACTATCCTACATGGGGCTCCAGTAGGAAAGGTCTGTGGCAGCATTTGGCCCTCTAGCTCGTTGAGAGGTGGTGTCCAGGCCCCGGACCACAGAACCCCTGAGCCTTCGGGCTAAGGGGGGATGGCATTCTAACAACCAGCCCTTCGGGGCTGGGGTGCACCCGCACAACCCTCGAAAGAGGGGATATGATGTGAACTCCCTTGCGGGCCTCGGGCCAGAGGGAGGAAGAGACGGATGTCCTGAATCCTAATGGAGGAAGGCATCAATGTCCCTGGAGACCTAGGCTTTCGGGCTGAAACCTCCAGGGAAACTGGGCACCGAGGGCGGGTCTGACTTCGGTTGGACAGTCCAAGGGCAAGCTCCCTATCCACTGAAGTGGACTGGGATCCGATGAGCGAGAGGGTGTACCCTCTTGTGAGGAAAAAAAAAAAAAGCTGTCTGTGGGGGATCGCTTCTCGGCCTTTTGGCTAAGATCAAGGCGAGATGAGTGCTCCTCTCGACCTGCACAGCTATGACCAAATGCAGTACTATCCTACATGGGGCTCCAGTAGGAAAGGTCTGTGGCAAGCATTTGGCCCTCTAGCTCGTTGAGAGGTGGTGTCCAGGCCCCGGACCACAGAACCCCTGAGCCTTCGGGCTAAGGGGGGATGGCATTCGAACAACCAGCCCTTTGGGGCTGGGGTGCACCCGCACAACCCTCGAAAGAGGGGAGATGATGTGAACTCCCTTGCGGGCCTCGGGCCAGAGGGAGGAAGAGACGGATGTCCTGAATCCTAACGGAGGAAGGCATCAATGTCCCTGGAGACCTAGGCTTTCGGGCTGAAACCTCCAAGGAAACTGGGCACTGAGGGCGGGTCTGACTTCGGTTGGACAGTCCAAGGGCAAGCTCCCTATCCACTGAAGTGGACTGGGATCCGATGAGCGAGAGGGTGTACCCTCTCGTGAGGAAAAAAAAAAAAAGCTGTGTAGCGGAGACTGTGTCCCCTTGGCCTTGAGTCATCGTCCCTTCGGGGACTAAAGACTCCTGCTGCTTTTGGGGGGGCACGCCATCTTGAGCTAAGAGGAGTGATCCTGAGCATGCGGTTCTGAGCGAGCAGATGCGGAAGTGAGGGGCCGGCACCTTTGCCCTGGGACATCGCCTTTACTGGCTAAAGTCCCTTGCTGCTTTTGGGGTGCCGCACCTGAGCTTGGGAGAGCAGAGATGACGTCGCAAGCTGGAATGCGCAATTCCATTCGGTTCCATGATCGAGGAGACCGAGAGAAGTCGAGCGAACCTGCTGTGGATAGTGGAGAAGGTGCTGAAGCAATTGATCGGTTTGGACGCTGAGAGGATCTTCTGCCTTCAGGATTTCCCTGCACAGGAGATTTATGACCTGACCTGTCATCAAGAAGCGGATGTTTGGTGCACTTTTGAAAAATGCAAGGAGAAGTCTGGGGACCCGATTTTACACGGCATCAAGGTAATTCCAAGTTTTATGCTGGAGGAGAGACCACTTGTACTTCACATGTACAATCCGTATGTAAGGAAAGAGGAGATTGTGACTTTTTTGAAACGGTATTGTGAAATGATCAGAGGAGGTGAAGAACTTAAAAACCTGTATGGCATGTTCAACGGGAAGAGACGTTTCTGGGTACGGTTCAGACGGGATCCATCATGTGCGGGAGGAGTGACACACCCACCGGCCATGTTCAATATCAGAGGAGACAGAGGATTTTTGTTTAACCCGGGACAGCCTCTATATTGCAGGCATTGCCACACTTATGGACATACAAAGGAGGGTTGCACGAAAACGGGAATTGTGTGCCATAATTGTGGGGAAGAGGGACATACTGCAGCCAACTGTGGAGTCCCTAAGAGATGCCATCTATGCGGAGAGGAAGGACACTTGGCATGGCAGTGCACAAAAAGGACATATGCCCAGGCAGCAAAAGGGGGCATCGTGCTAGAAGAAGAGGAAGAGACAGTGGAGGGTCTGGGTATTTGTGAGATGGAGAGTTCCCAAGAGGGAGAGCTTGATCCGGCTATAACAGCAATGTATGAGGATGATTTAAGAAGGGAAGAAATGGTAGAGAGTGGCCCAATAGAGGGGGAGGTGGAAGTGGAAATAATTGACACGACCGGACCCAAGAAAGGGGCGCAAAAACGTAGTTTACAAAGTGACAATGATGTTTGTACAGTTGAAGGGGAGGGGAAGAGTGAGCTACGGCAAGATAGGGTGATGAAGTTAAAGTTTTGTGCGCTGGATTTGTCCAGTATTGACGGGAGTGGGGAAGAGGAACAGACCGTGAGTAAAGGAAAAGAGGAAAATAAGAAGTTAGATAGGGAAGCGAAAGAAACAGAGGAGAAGGCAGGCCCTGGTGGTGTGAGTGGAAAGGGTAAAGAGGGAAAGAGTAAGTGTAAAGGGTTTGTTGTTAGTGGAAGCAAAAACAAGTCTTCGCAAGGGATAGAAACAAAGGAAGATAAGGATAGCCAGAATAAAGTGGAGCCTAGAGAGAAGGGTGTAGAGGGTAAAGATGGAAAAGTATCAGGGAAGGTAACCCTAAAAGAAAAAAATGGAACATTTTGAGAACGCAGTGGGAGATGTTCTGTTTTGGGTGGGTATTTTCCGGAAGCAGCATGGGGGTAGTAGTGATGAACAGATAATAGAAAGATTGGAAAAAATGATGTACCAAAGAAAACAGCTGACAAAAGAGCAATATGAAGAATTAAAAAAGGAGCATGTACAGTGGGTTAAAATAAAAGAGGCTAGGGGAGAGGTGAGGGAGAAAGAGAGTAGTGAGAGTAATAGCTCGCCCTCACAAAAAAGTCAGATAAGCGTGGAGGGAACGAAAATACCGAGAAGTGTAAGTGGAGTAAGTGGGAATAAGAGTGAAGAAAAGGCAGGCCAAAAGAGTGGGGGTGAAGGGGGAGAAGGAGAAAGTAAGGAGGAGAACCTGGCGAGGAGAAAGTTAGAAATTATGAAGGGTTTGGAAAGTGAAAAGAGGCAGCGGTATGTAAAACGGCTGATAGAAAATTTAAATTGGCAGGCAGGTATCTCAGTAGCGTCAGAAGAGACAAAACGAATTCGTTGAGAGAAAATTTTCAAAAAGCAAAAGTGTCTTTAGAGGACGTATGAAATTTAGTGAAAAGTTGTGATACATGTAATATCAGTGTTTTCTTAGAGAAGTTGCTGGGATAAAAGAAGTAAGTAGATGTATATGTTCTGGAGAAAGTACGATAAGCCTAATGTAGGACTTGGGAAGTAATTCATGCTTACTGCTGCGGCCGAGTTTATTCAAGCATTTGCCCATTCTCGGCCGCAGCAGTAACCTGGCACGCGCCGGAGGGTGCCGGGCGCGCGCCGAAGCAGCGGAGGAGCGCCCTCCGATCGGGGCGCTCTCCCTCCCGCTGCCGGGTCCGCCAGGTCCCCCGGAACCCCCTGCCGCCGTCCCCCACATCGCGGGACACCAGGGCTCCCTCGGGGAGCCCTGGACACGTGTGCAGGGGGCGCAGGCACCCGATGACGCGTGACCGCGCATCGGTGATGCGCGGCACGCTGAGGGAGTGCGGCTAGCACGCCGGGGCATCCCCCGGCTTGCGGTGCTAGCCGTGCTGCAATAAAGTGTGTCGGTAGTGTAGGTATTGTGGCGTTTTTTGGTTTTAAAAAAAAAAAAAAAAGGTTGAAACATGTCTGTGAGTGGGTTTAATGGCTTTGCATCTCATCCCAGCCTCTGTCTAAAAGCTGTGTTCAAAACAGCATGCATTGGTATATATAGATTTATATATATATATATAGCGCAACTGTAAATATTACTGTATGTTCATTTGCATGTCTTAGACAGGTCTGCAACCCTGTCTTTCCCCATTATCGCCCAGCATACAGCGCTTCCACTGCTGCAAGGGATTCTGGGAAATGACATGCAAATGAGCACTCAGTGCCACCTTTTGTCTCAAGCTCGTATTACACAAGCAAATCCTCAAGCCAATGCATGCTGTTTTGAACACAGCTTTTATATATATGTATATATACTGTATGTATATGTATATGTATATATGTATATGTATATGTATATGTATATGTATACTGTATACTGTATATGTATATATATATATATACTGAGTTAAGTTATGGTGAGTAAAAAAAGTGACAAAAACCCTCCACAGCAAAGAAAATATGCAAATGTGGCTGTGCTCAAAGCTGTGACCATGCAGCAAGCTTAAGCCTATAGGGAACCATGTTAAAAATGGTTTTTGAAGCAAAAAGTGGCACTGTGTGCTTATTTGCATGTCATTTCCCAGAATCCCTTGCTGCAGTGTAAGTGCTGTGTGCTGGGTGATAATGGTGAAAGGTGGGGTTGCAGACCTGCCTAAGACATGCAGATGAGCATATAGTTGTATATATATATATATATATATATATATATATATATATATATATATATATATATATATATATATACATATATATATATATATATATATATATATATAGTTGCATGATGAAGCCACTGTACAAATGAATGTGTGAAGGGTGGGTATCGGGCCAGGGTGGCTAAACCCCTTAATTACCTTTGCGGTTATTATCCGATAAGGTGATTAAGGGGTTAATTGATATCAGAATGTAATTGCAATGTATTGGCTATGTATTTTGTTGGCAACAGAGGACACGGAATTTGCTGTCGAGGGGGCTTCTTTTTGATGAGGTCAGTAGAACTTTATTTCTTTTATTATGCTAGTTAATGTGTTTAATAATGGGCAAATAATCTATTATCCCTATCTGGATAATAGTTATTTTGCACATTATTGTACTGTATGTGTTGGAGGGTTGTGGGGGGGATTGATGTATTTAATGTATAGGACATGTTTATAGTGGTGGGTGAGGGTTGGTTAACCCCTTAATGACTGTAGCGGTTAATGACTGCTAAGGTGATTAAGGGGTTAGGGGCTATTTTTATTCTTGTGTATGTTTTGCAGCACCGGAGGGACATGGGCAGGATGAAGATGAGGATGAAGACGGCCTTCATCGTGGGTGCCTGGAAAAGGTAAGTGTAATATGTATTTACTGTATTTATCATAATTTATATGTATTTAAAATGGGCAAATGCATTATTATCCATATGTGGATAATAGTAATTTTGCCCATTACTGTATTGTATGTGTTAGGGGGGTGTATTTAGTTATAAATATTGAAACATACATTGAACATTGAAAAATACAGAAAAACACACCTCCTACGCGTTTTGGACCGGTAGGTCCTTTATCAAGGAGTCTGGTAGAGGGAGCAATCGGTTACCTTACATACCCATAACTTCATTAAACTAATTAGACAAATCTGTGCACGATCGTGTAAAAATCCCCATTGCGCATGCGCGTGACGTCACGCGGGGCACCACCACAAAGGCACCATGGCCTGTGGGTAAGAAACACCCCCCCGCACTTGTCCGCATTTCTTACCCACAGGCCTTGGTGCCTTTGTGGTGGCGCCCCACGTGACGTCACGCGCATGCGCAATGGGGATTTTTACACGATCGTGCACAGATTTGTCTAATTAGTTTATTGAAGTTACGGGTATATAAGGTAACTGATTGCTCCATCTACCAGACTCCTTGATAAAGGACCTACCGGTCCGAAACGCGTAGGAGGTGTGTTTTTCTGTCCCCAACGGGGTGAAGATGTCATCAGCTATGCACTGAAATAAATGGAATTTTATTTTTATCTCCACCAGGCTCCCTGGCTGTGCGCTATTTGTTCTCTTCTTACTGCTTCTGGATTTCCCTTCATGGCTGGCACGCCACTGATTATTCCTGGAGATGACGCGAGTGGGTAAGAGACTTTAAGACTGCAATAGTTGAGTACTGTCATGTGTTTATTCAAGTGACTCACAGGTCTATATATTATACCCACTCCTACTTGTTTCTTCATGGAATTGTTATATACTGTAATAACAGTCTTTATCTGGATGAAGTTATACTGGGGTTGAGCACCCTATTTCTCCTTGCTTTGGTCATTGTGAAATTCTGCAGCGATTATCCGTTAAAGTGAAATATTGTTAGCAAAGCCATTCTCAAAATAACCTGCGCAGTTCAGCTGTAACAAGAGACCCTCTAAATAGAATGTTTGTAAGGCAGTGTTTCCCAACTCCAGTCCTCAGGGAACTCCAACAGGTCTTAAGGATATCCCTGCTCCAGCACAGGTGGCTCAGTCAAAATGACTGAGCCGCTGATTGACCCACCTGTGCTGGAGCAGGGATATCCTTAAGACCTGAAACAGGGGCTGAAATGTTAAAAAGGAAGGGGGTCGCCACAAGGACAATTCTAATAACCAAATGGACAAGATATGGTACATAAACAACTCAATAGTTGTAAGAGTATGCTGGCGTTATCATTTGTGAGCATGGCATGAAGTGCAATATTGTTGCTAATACCAGCCAACTTGACACAGCTAACCACATAAAACGCAGAATTGAATTGTCCTTGTGGCGACCCCCTCCCTTTTTAACATTTTAGCCCTTGTTTTTATTCTATATCATTAAAATTCATCATTTATATCCTAATTTGGTATACCCGTGTGCTTACTATATGGATGCTTTTTTGTTGTACTATAATTACTATTATCCATTGAGCACCACTGTCTATGGTTATATATATCTTACATTTAAGACAGTTTTTGTGTAACTTTCATCATTGGCGTGCATGCGGTATAACTCTGGGTCTTATCATATATATATATATATATATATATATATATATATATATATATATATATATATTAAAGCGTAAAGTGAGAGAGGCTTCATAAAATGAATACATTTTCATCTTATACTATATTAGTGAAAGCACTGTATGTTTGCCTGCCTGCCTGCATGCATGCCTGCCTGCCTGCCTGGATGTCCGGTGTCCCTAGGGGAAATCTCATTGGTCCCTTGGGCCGCCCCCGCACACCTCTCATTGGCCTGAGGCGGAGTGATGGGCCAAAGGGGACACACACACACACACCTCTCTGTCCTCTCCCCCCCCCCATCACACACACCTCCCTCTCCACTCACCTCCCTCCACCTCCCGCTCCACTCACCTCCCTCCCGCTCAACTCCCTCCACCTCCCGCTCCATTCACCTCCCTCTCCATTCACCTCCCTCCCGCTCAACTCCCTCCCCGGCGCAGGGACAGGCAGTGGGCAGGGCAGCCTGCCGCTGCCTCCACTCACCTCCCGCTCCCTCCACCCACCTCCCGCTCCCTCCACTCACCTCCCCTCACCTCCCGCTCACCTCCCTAGCGCGGGGATAGGCATTGGCCAGGGCAGCCTACCGCTGCCACGCGGCACCTAACCTCCCTCCCGCTCAACTCCCTCCCCGGCACGGGGACAGGCAGTGGGCAGGGCAGCCTGCCGCTGCCTCCACTCACCTCCCGCTGCCTCCACTCACCTCCCGCTCCCTCCACCCACCTCCCGCTCCCTCCACTCACCTCCCCTCACCTCCCGCTCACCTCCCCTCACCTCCCTGGCGCGGGGACAGGCATTGGCCAGGGCAGCCTACCGCTGCCACGCGGCACCTAAGATGGCGGCGGAAGGAAGGACCCCTTCCTCCCTCGCGGACTAACTAACATGGCGGCGGCCAGAAGGAGAGGTGAGTGTGTGTGAGTGTGTGTGAGTGTGTGAGTGAGTGAGTGAGTGTGTGTCTGTGTCTGTGTCTATGTGTGTGTGTGTCACAGCGTGACAGTGTGTGTGTGGGACACTGTGTGTGTGTCTGTGTGCGTGTGTGTGTGTCTGTTACACTGTGTCTCAGACACTGTAGAGTGGGGACCGGAGCTACACATGGGGGGTGGGGGGGGGTCAGGAGCGGAGAAAGATACAGGGGGAGTGGAGAGGAGGGACCCGTCAATTTAAACCAAACCAACCCCCCTCCTGTCCACTGCCCCCCCCTCCTGTCCACTGTCACCCCCCTCCTGTCCACTGTCACCCCCCTCCTGTCCACTCTCCCCCCCTCCTGTCCACTCTCCCCCCCTCCTGGCCACTGTCACCCCCCCTCCTGTCCACTGTCACCCCCCCTCCTGTCCACTCTCCCCCCCTGTCCACTCTCCCCCCCTCCTGTCCACTGTCACCCCCCCCCTCCTGTCCACTCTCCCCCCCCCGTCCACTCTCCCCCCCCCGTCCACTCTCCCCCCCCTCCTGTCCACTCTCCCCCCCCTCCTGTCCACTCTCCCCCCCCTCCTGTCCACTCTCCCCCCTGTCCACTCTCCCCCCCTCCTGTCCACTCTCCCTCCCTCCCATCCCCTCCAAATAGTCACCTATTGTTCCACCATTTATAAATAATACTACCTATTACGCATTTACATCCCGGGCAACGCCGGGTCTCTCAGCTAGTTCTATATAAAGTGGAGCTATCAGTCAGTCAATAAAAAAGAAATAGTTGTTATCTGGAGTTATAAAGTAAAAGAAATAGTGATACTCTTTACCTCCTAGTACTATCACACTTTGACCACTGACTAAGGTGAAGGTGAATAATTCCTGTGGTCTGGTTTTTCTTATACAGTAACTATCAGCCTAACGTTTAAGCACCACTAGAAGGGGATCACCTTCCTACAGTACATTACAAAGCTTGCACTGCCATCTGCAGGCAAAAAGTGTACAATGAATCTCTCAAAAAGTCAGCACTAAGTACCACCTGGTGGGCAGCAGTGTTATTGCATCCTCATGTGAGAATTTCACTTCTGTACCGTTCACAAACACACACTTCACTATTTTTAAATTTGTCTTCGGTTTATTTTAGCATTACATTTTTCCCTATTAAAAAAAACAACTTACAACAAAGCTGCTGCACTCCTGAGATGGATAAATCATTCAAATTAATTTACAATCAGAGAATTTATTATAGGGTTGCCAGGTATCCGGTTTTGAACCGGCAGCCCGATATTTTGTCCCTGCGTCTGGTATAATATGAAAGCTAATACCGGATGTCTCTCTGAATGCAGGGTGGATGCGGGGGAGGCCGGCGGTAGGTCACAGCAGTTGCCGCCATGCCCGGTTCTCCCCCTGCTGCAGGCGTCTCTCTCCTTGTCTGTCCCACGCCGAGGTATCTGAAGCTGACGCGTGACAGGTCCTCTGATGTCAGCACCGGAAGTCAGCTGGGATCAGCTTCCGGTGAGCGCGGTGTGAGAGGGAGGCCCGGCGCGCGTCAACATCAGACTCCTCTGCGTGGGACAGACAGGGAGAGAGAAGCCTGCAGCGGGGGGAGAGCCGGGCATGGCGGCAACTGCTCTGACCGGCCGCCGGCCGCTCCGCATCCACTGCCCCCCACATCCACTGCCCCCGCCCCTGCATCCACTGCCCCCTCCTCATCCAATGCCCCCCACTGCATCCACTGACCCCGTCCTCATCCACTGACCCCCGCATCCACTGCCCCGTCCCTGTAGCCACTGCCCCCCCTCCGCAGCCACCACCCTCCCTCGCCACTACCACCCCTCCACAGCCCCCGGGCCCGACCTGACATCATCCCCAAGGTGTCTGAATTTTATTGGTGAGGTGGGTGTATTTTGTATATGTATTGGGGAGGTTGGGGTATTTTGTATATGTATTGAGGAGGTGGGGGTATTTTGTATATGTATTGGGGAGGTGGGGTATTTTATATATAGCCTGGGTCCCCCTGGTCCCCAGTATGTCCCCTTACCTTTGCATAAGCAGCGGAGGCTGGGGAGAGTACGGTGGGATGCGCAGTAGCAAGCGCAAGCAGCAACCATTAGGCCTCGGTCCCGCTGCGCTCGTTGGCGCGGGCGGCCATGTCGCGAGTTCCCCACCAGCAGGGGAATCCTCGCGAGCCGGTCCCGGTTCCCCCTGGTGGCACAGCTGACTACACACTGTGGCACGTCAGCCGCTAGGAGACACAAGAGAATGGTGTTTCCTAGCGTTGACGCGTCACGTGGTGTGGCTGTGAGCCAATGGGGAGGGGAGGCTTCGGGAGGAGGAGAGGCTTCAGGGAGCGGGGAGGAGTGTGGAGTGAAAGCAGGTGAGTGCCTGTCTGTGTGTGTGTCTGAGTGCGTGCGTGCCTGTCTGTGTGTGTATGTGTGTGCCCGAGTGCGTGAGTGCCTGCCTCTGTCTGTGTGTGTGTGTGTATGAGTGCGTGAGTGCCTGCCTGTATCTGCGCGCGTGTGTGTGTATGAGTGCGTGAGTGCCTGCCTGCGTGTGTGTGTGTGTGTGTGTGTGTGTGTGTGTGCCTGCGTGTGTGTGTTTAAAGTTACCCTCAGCAGCTCCAGCTCCAGCCGGAGTCCGTGGAGGGAGGGGGGGGGAGAGTAGCGGGTCCCTCCGCTCAAGCCACGCCCCCCCTCCCTGTCAAGCCTCCCACTCCCGCCCACCTCCCGCTCCGGCTCCCGCTCCCTACAGACCACATATCGTGGTCTGTGTATCTCAGCGCACCGCCTGTCTGCAGTGCGGGTGCGCTGACTCTGGGAGCGGGGCCTTAGCCTAACGAGTATAGCACAGCAGGGGAACTACATGTTCCAGCAGCCTCAGGAGCTGCAGACCACATGTTGCCGCGCAACCAATAGGGCTGAGAGATGCATGGCAGTTAGAATTCTGACAGTTGGGGTTCTGACAGTTATAGGGACTGACAGTTAGAGCCAGGACAGAGAAAGGGAATGTAGGGTCTGGGTGTCAGTGGCATCCAGACTAGGCCAGATTAACCCTTTAGGTCCACTCACCTAATCAGATTGTGGCTGCTACTGCAAAACCCCTAGCTAGGGACATTTCCCCTGTAACTGTATACAGTTAGTGACTGCCATTTGAAGACACCGCACAGCGATTTGCGGACTGTGGTCTGGGGCAGGACCACCACCCCACTATCATAGACTATCAAAGGTGAGACCCTCCTACCGGAGTTCACACCATGCAGAGGCTTCGCTGACATCGACGTCGCTGGATCAGTGGATCCCTTTTGCTTTTCGGCCATACCTGGGTGCTGGAGCACCTGGGCAGGTACCTCGCAAAGTGTACCAACTATAACACTTTCAGTTACTGTGGGCAGCGCTGTCTCACATTGGGTGGGTTAACTCTTGTGGACAACAGGGAGGTTGGGTGCCTCGTGGCCTCTCAGTACTTTGGGGAAATCCCAACAGGGGTGGACACTATGGTTGGAGGGCATGGTGGGGCAACGGCCGTGCGAGGCCTATATTGTATGTGGGTTAATGATATATCTAGTTGTACCTGTGTTCAGTAAACTGTTATTAAACACAAGTGTGTGATCTTATTGCATTGGGTCCTGTGAAGGGGTTATCCGGCGCTGTCAGGATCCCTCACAGGTGGAGGCGCTGTTACCAGATGGATCAGGTACACCCCGGGCTCCCAGCAGCAGAGGTTCAGGCCTCCTGTGTGCCACAGGTAAAGCACCACACACTCAGTAGCCGCCACATTTCCCATAGGGGGTAGGAAACAGTGCTACATGTCTATGTATTGGGGAGGTAGGGGTGTTTTGTATATGTATTGGGGAGGTGGGGGTATATTCTATATGTTTTGGGGAGCTGGGGTTATATTCTATATGTATTAGGGTGATGGGGGTATATTTTAAATGTATTGGGAAGGTGGGGGTATCTTTTCTATGTATTGGGGAGGTGGGGGTATATTTTATATGTATTGGGGAGTGGGGGAATATTTTATATGTATTGGGGAGGTGGGGGTATTTTTATATGTATTGGGGAGGTGGGGGTATTTTGTATATGTATTGGGGACGTGGGGTATATTCTATATGTATTAGGGAGGTGGGGTTATTTTGTATATGTATTGGGGAAGTGGGGGTATTTTTGATATGTATTAGGGAGGTTGGGTTATATTTTATATGTATTGGAGAGGTGGAGGTATATTTTATATGTATTCGGGAGCGTGGGGGTATATTTTTATATGTATTCGGGGGGTGTGAGGGTATATTTTTATATGTATTCGGGGGGTGTGGGGGTATATTTTTATATGTATTCGGGGGCATGTGGGTATATTTTTATATGTATTCGGGGGCATGTGGGTATATTTTAATATGTATTCGGGCCGTGGGGTATATTTTTATATGTATTCGGGGCGTGGGGGTATATTTTTATATGTATTCGTGGCGTCGCATCTTTTACCATTGTGTCCAATATTTTTGGACAAGGCACCTTGCAACCCTAGCAATAGACCGACAAATGAGCCTGTAAATAAACTTATTGCTCCTAGTACACATGGCACCTAAGGATGTCCCAGCAGATAAAAAAGACAACGTGTCACTTTTCAACACATAAATATCGTTGTATAGATCCCATGTAGCACTACATATACATAGAGACAAGACATGAAACCCTACCATTTACTAAAAAAACAGGAATTCCAAGAGTGTAAAGCAAATGACCCATTCACGGACTGGAGGAATATGGTGGAGCTCTTATCAGCTCTGACTGTATGCAGTTGTATCTCACGTTTGCAGTCTTCAGATTTGTAGTCGTGTCTCTCTTTCCCGATGTATTAATTTATTCAGACAAAAGCACTGCTGAATAACCAGTGATGCCTTTCTCATTCTAGTCAGACTGAATATTGATAGTGTAGGTTTTCATAATGAGGAATCTATTTCGGAACACGTGGGCACGTTAGAATGACTGGATCTGAATTACACTTCAGTTGTAACTTGGCTCTTCTTTCGCGCATCTGTGGAAAGCAGATTGTAGCACTGAGAAAGAATTTCAAATGCACCTAAAGTAACACACAGGTTGCTTGGTTATGACGCAGGATCTGTATCTGGACTGAATCACACAAGCAGCTTCCTTTATATTCCTGTAGTGTCTTTGTTGCTTAAACTTTCTAACATTTGATTGGAGTAAAATTACACATTGCTTCAAATGATTATACAGGTTACTTCCTTCTTTGTCGTTTTTATTCTCCAAATCGACTGAAGAACGCAGGCTGCTTTATTCCGGCGAAAAGACTGACAAGCTTTCATCCCTCTGTAGGCAGCCTGTATGACGATAGTTGCGGAGCGTTTGCGCAAATAACTTTCACTTTCCATCCTTCCGTGGATAAGAGCTCTGTAATATCTTTGAAGTGTTCGGGTGCTTCTCTTCTTTCTTTCAGAGTCTGCCCTGATTTTAGAAAGTTGAAAACATAGGGAGTTGCCTCTATCCTTTTCCAAGGCGCCCTCTGCTTCTTCCAGTGCTAATTGCATCCATGACTTTTCTTGTATGAATAGTTTCTTATACTTTTCTAGTTCATCGAGTTTCATATTTCCTTCACTGGCCTGGTCAGTCAAAGCTGAATTTACTTCTTGCAGATTCTTGTATTGTTGGTTAAAACTACAATTGATCCTTACATACATATCCGCCCATGTACGCACCTCTGTGTTGGAACTGCGAATCACCTCCCAAGAGACTTCCAGGGCTGCACCAACTTGGTCAATGAAACTCTGGTCCTTGGAACCATCAGTGTATTACCTCTAAAGATTATTCGACATGTCCTTCCCATGCCTCTTCAACTGATGCTTTTCTTTCTCCAAAAATACACACACACTTCTGTAGCTCAGCCTTTGTTTCTTCCTCTTTATCCAATTATACCCAGAGGCAATCAATCTCATGCCATACAGATTGAAGTGCCTGATTTAATACATCTTTATCTGGGTTCAAGGCTTCATCTTTCTTTTTCCCAACCTTTTCCTTTGGTACCAGTCCTGGGATGATTCTGCTAGTCGCTCTATGCTGCAGCATATTTTGGCTCCTTCCAAACGCATGCTTTCTTGATGTTAAAGGGTCGTCTTTAATCACTTCTGCTACTTGCACGGTAAGTCGAGAGCCCCCTTCTTTTTTTTTTCCTCTTTACCTTGGAAAGCTCTGGACATCAGTGGTACTATGCTAACAGTGTATGTAGCGTGCATCTGTGTATGGGGTGTGGGCCGCCACGATTCTTGGGCAGGTTGGTTGGACTTGCCCCCTGGGCTAAAAGTTGCCAGCCTGCCCCTGGATAGAAGAAACTACTGACAAAAAGAAGAAAGCACATTTTTCAACATTTTGGAAAGGTTCATTGCCACAGTCTCCCAGGAACTCAAACGCACGCAGGACAACTTCCAATACACGAAATGTCTCCCAACACGAATGCTCAGAAGGGACCCACCAATAAGAATGCAACAGAAATCACAAGGCAACAAAGAGGTAAAGACAATCCCATCTGACCTAACCCTATGAAGGGAACCCCTAAATCTCCCAGATCATCTAAATCAGTGTTTTTGAAAACATTTTTGCTTATGGAACCCTAGAAATCACTTCTCCCCTTGCACTCCCCCTCTCTCTCTCTTCCCCCCTTACCATCCCCTCTATCTCTTATTGCACTCCCCATTTTTCTCTTTCCCCCTTACCCTCTCTCTCTCTTATTGCACTCCTCATCTTTCTCTTCCCCCATTATACTTCTCCCCTACACTCCCCCTCTCTCTCTTTCTTCCCCTCTTACACTCCCCCTCCTTTCTCTTCTCCCTTACACTTCCCCCTTCTCTCTCCTCTCCTCGTACACTCCCCTCTCCTATCTCTTCCCCCTTACAGTTTCCCATCTCCCCTCCTTACTCCTCCACCCCTCATTCACTCACTCACTCTCTCTTACACACACACCCTTACCTTGTAGATGTCTCCAGTGCTGCGCTGGTCTGGGGACTCTGCAGATCCCTCAACCGGTCGGGCGGAAGTTGGACCCAACTTCCACTGCTGATAGGACGAGGGAGAGGGCTGCAGTGACCGCTGGGCTGCTGCTGCATGGGAAGCTGGGGAGCCACCAGCCGCTGCTGTTGGGGAGCTGGTGTGACAGTTGTCCCATCTATCCCCTCCTCCCTCTCCCCCTCACCTGCGGAGCCCATGAGGGGTGCCAGTGGAACCCCGGGGTCCTGCGGAATCCCGGTTAAAAATGACTGCTCAAAATACTAAACTCCAATACATAAACAGATACAGACATGACATAAAGGAACCTACAAGGTTGCATACTTAGTCCAAGACATAAAAGGAAATACACAGGACAGTAGAAGATGGAGAACCAGAAAGGTGTGAGACATACAAGGGAACGACTGCAAGAACAGACAAAACAAAGTCTATTGTGACTCAAATATTAAAGGAAAGGCACAAAGGGTTAATACGGGAATTAAAAGACTGATAGGATGGACGAATTGACAACATTTGAACAAGAAATGCATTTGTAGTTGATTTTTATTTTTGCGGTTACGCATTAACACAGTTAGAACTGTTAAGCCTCAACAATGTACAGTTAAAAGTTCAATGTTTTAAAATAAAAAAGGGGAACTCACGTCAGTATACATATGGAAACAAGAAGCTAAAACTGACCCGGCAATACAAGCAAATAACAATGTTATCTAGGTGCAAATGAAACAAATGTTGACAATGTATATGATGATGTCTAAGAATTCCACTAAAAAGAATAAAGAAAAAAAGCTTACCATCTATGTTTTGGCAGCTGAGACACAGAGCGATAAGGTGACATGCCCAAGGTCACAGAGAACTGATACTGGGATTTAAACTAGGCTCCAATGTTTCAAAGTTAATGTCATTGCTTTCAGTCAATGTCTTTACACACTAAGCCACTCTTTCAGCCCTTAGATCTTACATAGACTCCCAAGCCTATTTCTAAGGCCATTTAAATTGCAAGTTCTCGACGTGTGTTCGAACTATATCAACATGCTGAGCTCCCAAAATTCATTTTAAGCAGAAATGTCCCTGTTGCGTCACATCTTGTACAGCCACGTACAGAAACAGCATGTCAACTTTTTTCAGAGTTATGGAAGCTCAAATGTGTTGTGCTCATTTCGTTCAATAGCATGTCCTTGCCCACAAAGTAAATATCTGCTATTTAAAAACTGTGAGATGTTTCAGTTAATGAGAAAGAGGCTGGAGTGAGACATCTGGATTCACTTTTGAGTGGTTTCTGTCGGTCTTGTTTGAGAACAAGCCTAAGGCTCTGACACAACAGGGTGTCACCTAAAGTGTCACCCAACTTAGAATCAATGGCTTAGACAGACAGCTCTTTCACACCTTTCCCTTTTAGAGTTATACTCTCATTGTAAATCCTCATCCGGATAAAGTGGGTTGCCAAAGAACCACTCCTTAAATGACAAGGATGAAAAATGGGCTACACGTACTGAGAAATGCGTGATAAAAAAAGTCTAAACTGGAGATCATTTTAAGCCCAATCAGACTTAATAATACAACAGCTGCTGGTGTGTTTATTCTAACTTCAGCTGTATTTTACGGTTTAAGGTCACCTGAATCATATAACAATGTGCTGAATCATTATATAGTGTATTAAAGGGATTTTCATAAGGGGTTGATATACTGCTCCAAAAATAAATAGCCATGTTCACCAAGTGCTGCTTTGCCATAAGACACCGTTCAGTGCTGGAAGACTAGTTCTGTCTCATGCAAGTGAAAGGGCCATAAGGAGTCCTATTGCATAGCCCAACTTATTAACTATTGGCCAAAAGGCTTTATGGCAACAGCCTGTCTTAAATATGGAAGTCATAGAGGGGGGAAATGGTGCACTTTCATGACTCCACAGGAACGCCTCGGGTGCACTCCTATCACCGGCGAGGGTGAGATGAGTATTGCAAGAAAATCTCTCAATGTTAAAAGGGATTTTAATGTGGAAGGGTCGACGTTTTAGTCCGCAACTCGGACCTTTGTCAAGATGACAAAGATGTCTTTGTCTTAAATATGGAGCAGACACAAACTATCTTTGGCAGATGTAATAATCAAGTGCAAGCTCATTCATTTCAAAACTCCACCACTTATCTTTAGATTAGAAGCCAATCTGACAACCCAAAATCTCAAAGAAACCAATTGAATCAAAAGCCAATACCCAAAAAACCCTATTTAATATGCAGTGATATACTCTACTCTGTGCAGGACAAGAGTTCAGCTGCATTCAAATGACTCAACCCTTCTGCAACACGGGGAAGATACCATATTGAAGGGGTCAAAGAGTGGTGAACGAATCGATCCCCGAGAATGAAGGGTATGTTATGGAGGCAGTGGTTAATCTTCGTTCCATGTACGTTCCATGTACGTTCCATGTAGTATAACCTTTTCATTGGTGGATACGTATGTCAACAATGAAATTATCTGATAGTGTATGTTTCTGTTCTTTACAGCAGTAAAAGGGTTAAAATGCCGAGAGTTGTATTCAGGTCACAAGCAAAATAAAAGATCTCACACAGTCTTATTTTAGGCTGGTAATCCAAAAAAAGAGTAAGAATCAATCATTCCTTTTTGCCATTAGACGTTTAGCAGAGTGGAAACCGCAATAAAAGATCATCCCCATCTTTTTATTTTCTTCTTGGGGTCAAACATCTTACATCTCGGCTTTTCAAAGACACGGTTTTAAAAGCTGCCTGGAGAAATGTTTCTTTTTTTTTTTTAAACAGTCAGAGGAGATCTTAAAGGAAAAAGGAAGGTGATTCTTTCAAATCTGTCTGTTTCAGTCCTAAAGTCCCCTTGTTGGGATCATGGCTAGAAGTGCCCTGAATTGAACATTTTACTGTTCAGGCAAATGTCTCACGGCTATTTGGCTAAAGTTATATGCATCCTATCATTACATGTATGAGTGTCTAAAAAATATGTATCAAGGTGTAACTCATTCAATATTATGTTTTGCAGAATTTTGAGCAGGTACAGAAATGTTTAACCCCTTCAAAGCCGAAGGGGTGAGCACCGCATAAATAGCAAAGGGATCCATGTAACTTTTTAACGCTGGCTGTCATGGGAGACCGGGACTCTTTCACGGGATCAAGCACCAGACAGGACACAGAGATCAAATAAATGGACGCAACACATATCACCAACAGAGCTATCACCAAACAGGGAATACATGTGGAAGCCTAGCAGTCTTAGGTGCCTGGTGCAATCGAAATGGCCGGTGCAGCTTCCAGTCCTGTGGTGGATTGGGAACTCCAGGCAGTCCCGGAATGATCTGTGGAACTGAGATCGGCCACCCTTTTTCTATGTTCTCGTCTCCATAGGAAATAATGGAGAAAGGGTGACGACCAATCACAGAGTGGATGCTGTGTGTGGAACCAATCAGCGCGAAGGCTCGTCTGTGTTGGCCAATCCGGGCTGAGGGTGTGATGGGGAGGTCGAGGTAAGGAGGGTGGGAATTACAAAGCAGCCAATGAGAACAGCGCCTGCCTGCCCATGTTCTCAATGCTTACCTGCCATCCCTTGATGAGATAGGTCCCAACAATGGCTCCCAGATAGAAGGCCAGCCCATCCCCACTCTCCTTTGTCCTCAACCCCCTTGTGAAACCAGCTAAACCCAGATCCCTGGGCATGAAGGACGTGGTAAGTTACCAGGTCAGCATGCACAGGGAACAAAAAAATACATGTTACACGGCACCAATCATACAAAAGTTTTACAAGTAATATATATATATATATATATATATATATATATATATATATATATATATATATATAATATACACTGTATATAAATATATATATATATATATAAAGGAAAATAAAGTAGCAACCTAAGTGATTGTGCTATGAAGATATAAATAAAAATATTAATATCAAGGGATAAAGCAAACATATAAATACAATTTGCAAGTGTCTAATATATAGATAAATTGAACTAGTGAAATAGTCCTATTAGTGCTAAAACAAATGTGTACAACATTATATAAAAAAGGAAGAAATATAGAACCAGTCCTTTCAAAATGTCCAACAGATGATGGAAATGTGATACTGGTGTGGGGGTCTCCGGCTGCTCTCAAAAGGGATGAACCACATCCGATGGGAATCTAGAGGAAAAAGAGAGCAGAGAGCGCACGCCCCATAGTGTAAAACCGTACATTTATTGTTGGAAAGGAAGGGGAGGGGGAAGGAAATCACTCACAAGGGTAAATGAAATAAAAGCAGTTTGTGAATATATCACCACCAGTCCGGTATGTCCGTGATAGGACCCGCAGTTCAGCCGCCTCAGTGATGTGGAGGGGCAGTGATCCATTAGGAACACAATGGTGCCTCGGATACTTCCCAAACAGCGTCTTTAGAGTCCCAGAGATTGTCTCCTGTGCTGGATGGCCGCAATGCTGTTCCGCGCTCGATCCGGCCTATTCGTGCACATGCGTGATGACGTAATGTCAGTGCGTGATGCGTGATGACGCTCCCTGACGCGTTTCGGCGCACACGGGCGACTTTTCCAAAGGGGTAATGAAGGGGAGATGCATGGCTATATATATACCCTAATGGTAGCCTAGCAACCCATTTGCACCAAATGAAAACAAACAAAATATGCATGTTTAAATATGCATATTTTGTTTGTTTTTATTTTTTATGTTATTACCCTGTATGTATTTAATTCAATGGTATTTTAGCAGTTGTTTATTTATATATGCATATTTTAGCCTTTAGGTTTATATTTCACATTTCCTGATATTCCTGTTTTTTATCAGCAGTTACTATCATGCAATTAGTGCATTGAATGCATTTTCTATTAGTAATCAACATTCAGCTGGTGCTCCCCCCCCCTCCCCTTCCTTCCCAACAATAAACGTACAGTTTTACACTATGGGGCGTGCGCTCTCTCCTCTCTTTTTCCCATAAATATATATATATATATTTGGCCAGATGAGCCACAGAAGGATGGATTTAAAGGAGCATTCTGTACATCCATCCAGACACATAGGGGTAATAGCTAGGCTTAAACTTTATTATAAGAGCCTCATTGCCCCTACCATCACACTGGCTACAATTATTATGCGTTTTTTTTAACTTTTTTTATGCCGTAGGCAGCAATTAAAATGTGATTGCTCTAAAAGGGACGGGAGGGCCACTACATTTAATTGATTAACCTTCACTACCACTTGATGGTCAACAAATTGTTTTTAAAAAGAGACTTTCTTCCTTTTTTTTTTAACATAAATATTGTTTGAATGAGGTAAAACACGCCATGCCTCAATTTTTACAGGTCTCAATTTTGACAGGTTTCGCATTTCTTGTAAACCGCTAGCGGTGCTCACTTACCCCAATCTTTTGGTTTGGCCTCCAAAATTAATTTGTGGTTCTGATTTGGAATTATAGGAGGAATTTGTTAATTAAATCTAAAATAATAATAATAAATTACCGGCATAATTAAAGGCCCCACCACAACCCTGACCTCACCTATCACTATGTAGAACCTCTTTTTTTTTGTTAAGGCAAATGGAACACTGGATGTAGCATTATAATGGAGATAAATTGTATTATTTGTACCCAACAAATGTAACTGTTTAATCGTTACTGCCTGGTTTCTGTGCATATTGCATTTAAGGTAATCCTGCTGTGTGCGGAGGGATTGCTCCATTACTCCACTTCTCTGAGATTATTGACATACTTGATACGTGCAAAACAAAAAAATATATATATTTTTTCTTTTTAAATCAACAAATTATAGGGAATTTATCGGCACCTCTATCCAAATAAATACAAAAATGACTAACATTTTAAATGGTAAACTGATCCCTGCATATACTGTAGTAAATGGCACATGTGTAGGTGCCTTTATAAGAGGTGCTCCTACATCCTGCATTTATGAGGGAAATATAGGGTGCCTATCTTTATGTTCCACATGTTGTAGTCTGTAGTTCCGTACATTGTATACCAATGCTAGAACAAATCATTTCTATCATGGAGGGATTCCCATCTAATCTTGGCATCTGAGATAAATGAAAATAAACTGCATTTCAAGGTCTATGTAAATCAAACAGATACAGATACAAAGTCAGATTTATGGTTTGTGTGTGTTAATAGCCATGCCTGAGTGTGGCACGAATTTGTGAGTCTGCATCATGGCTGTAACATGCTGCAGCTGTGGAACCACCACATGGGTTTCTCTCAGCCAAAACAAATAAAATAACGCCTGAGTTTCAATTTCCTCTTTGCTTACACGAATCCATTTTTAATAGCTCCTCTGGGAGCTTTCCTCACTGCTATGAGCTTATGAGTATGACATATCATTCAATATCATCCGCCATAAGCCACATTGTTGTCATAGTAACCATCTCTGAGGCCTTCTTTCCTTACCCAATAGGCTTCAATGGCCTGCTTAATATTCTCATTGAGACCACTGCACTGGGACTGGCAGAAGAACATGCGTATGATGGAGGCATCTAGAGTATGTCAAGAGGGAGCAATTCCTTGTCGCTCTGGAGCCTAAACGAGGAATAAGGGACTCTCTCTTCTTCTTTTTTTTCCCCCTGTTTGAGAACGAATAGTAATTTTTAGGTTCAAGATTTGGGCACTGCTAATTGGGAGGGATTTTACCTTGATGCTGCCTATGGGACTTGATGAGCTCTCTAGCGGTGTAGGGGTTAGAAGACTAGGAAAATACATTACCTTAGAAAAAGCAGTGGTACACATAGAACATTTAAGAGAGAGAAAGAATGAGAGCGAGCTGAGGACAAATGTGAAAAGAGATAGGGATGAGAGTTAATAAAATATACAGAAATAAAACATACAAAGTATGGCATAAGGAGAAAGGAACGAGAAACTGAGACATAATTATCACACTTTCCCGCAGTGAATTTACTAGATACTGTATGTGTAACTGTAATACATATATTATACATATGTAGACCCTGCTACAAATATAATGTCTGCTGTGGATAATACAGAAATAAGAGGCACTGTCCCTGATCTGCCTGGCAGCACATGACAGGAGATTTGTGATTGGGTAAGAAGAAAAGTGGAAAAAATCTGGGGACCAAACTGTCAGTATGAGAGACACAGAGAGATGCCAACTGTCAGTCAGAGACAGAGATAGGTAGTGACAGTCTGAGAGGCACACAGAGAGACAGCCCAGGTGACAGTGAAAGGGGCTTAAGAGAGCTGGCCTGACACTCCCAGAGGTGAAAGAGGAGGCTTGTAGGAGAGACTGCTAGCCAAGGAGAAAGAAAGTGAGAGACAGCAGCAGAAACACATTCCCTACACAAAGAGAAAAAGAGAGGAGAAGAGCCCACAGCAAGAGAGATCCAAATACTTGCTAGGCTGTTAAAGTACCACCAGATAACAGACAGCTGGAGGCCCTTCCTGCAACTTTTGAATATCCTTTGTGTATTACATGTAACTGTGTTTCTGGACCCACCCAATCTCACATTGGCCCCTGTGGTCTAACTGGTCCCCATTACATGCATGTATGTTGTCGTGCACCTGCTGGCTTACAGGACTCCTGAGTCTATCCCTGGGTTGGTATGGGGATATCAGCAAGACAGGCATCTAAGGTAGTGTGCTTAGAGTCCTACTCACACCTGATGCAGCGCCTCCACCTCATCAGGATCTCTGCGGCCACAGGGGGATGTATCGGATGAGGAACTCCTTCTTGGTGCCTTCCTCTGCTGAGTAACTCCACACTCACATGAGGGTTTCGGTGAATAAGGGCATCTTTATTATCATCATAGGCAGACTGCCCCTCACAGCGGTCGTCCTAGCCGCTCATTCCTTTGCTGCACATCCCTTCAGAAAGTTCTTCCCTCCCAATGGAGTTGGGTCACCTCTCCCCTCAGGGAGATCACCACCTGTGTCAGGTCCCTGATCACAGTGCAGATACTATTGATTATATCTGACAGCCTTAACTGCTGCAGACCTCCAGAACTGGACCATCACAGATCCCTTTGAACTTGAACTCCATCCACTACAAAGCACACTTGATTAACACACTAACTTTTGGCAGTTCTGTGTCTTATATAGACTTTAGAAAATAGCCTCACCTCTTGTGTCACTAATAGTGGACACAGAGCATGTTACCACTCCCCTTGTGTACATATGACACCTCACCAGGGTGTGAGGGCAAACCTCCATAATTGATGCTGGCAATCCTGCATACTTGTGTAAAACAAAAATTGTGAGGCGCTTCCAAGAAAGGTGTGATAAATAAATATATAAATATAGTCATAAATATATAGTGATTGATATCAACAGTGCTCAAAAATAATGATAGTAAAATTCGCTGCTCAACCCTCTTAGGAGAAGATCCGGTTTCTCCTCTCTTGACTGTTTGGAAGAAGCTTGTGGGGAGCGCAGATTTTCACCATATGAAAGGAAGAGAATATATAATAGTGTAATATGTCCAAACACCTGTGGCAATATGTATGGGGATCGAGATTAAGAACTAACATTCTCCCAGTTAAAATACAGCATTGGAAGACAATCTGAAGACTCTGTAGTTTGCAGGGGGGTCTTGCTTAGAATACTCTCCCTGGTGTCAGTGGATCAAGCCATTAGCACCATGTGCATAGACACATAAAAATCCAAGCGCAGCAGCAGTATACACCATCTACCCCTCTTCCGGGATCGCGTCGCGTCACTTCCGGTCCGGCCCGTCGCGTCACTTCCGGTTTCGCGATCGATCGTGAAATGGGTTCACACGGGTTCTGGGGCATGGGGGGCACACTCTGGGTTGCTGCTGGTTCACTCTACGTGTTTTGCTGGCGTGTCAGCTTCGTCAGGAGTCCGAATACATGAATACAAATTTATGCAACTGTTCGGGACACTTAGCGGTGGCCTAAACAGAGATCGAAATTTTATGAGTCATTACTGACACAAGTGGACTCTCTTCCCATGAGCGCTAAAGGCCATGTCTGTACATACTGTGCTATATGTATGCACACACAGCTGTCTCTTACATATACTAATACTCCTTGTTTTTCCATCCCTATACACCAATAGGGACCACATAGTATCCACACACACTTTTAGTTGTGCTACAATCTCTCACATTTCCACACCTACCCACACCATTTATATCCACTCCCACGCCACACACACCTTTTGTAAAGCACTGTATACACTGTGGGCTCTCCATTCATTTATATTCACACAGATACACACACACACTCTTACATCACTTGCTTTCAGGAACCTTTTGACACCTCTAGCCATAAAACACATCCACACCCGGGGAAGGACTAGCACAGATAAAATTTCAAGAGACACTGTTTTTAAGTATACCTTTTGCTTGCTTCATTCATTGTAATATCGCCGGAAGAAGAGATCAGTGTATCTCGAAAGCTCGCACAAATAAAAGTATTTCGTTAGCCACAGAACGGTATCATCTATTTATTTTTTGATTTTATATATATATATATATATATATATATATATATATATATATATATATATATATATATATATATATATATATATATATATATATATATAGAATCCAATGCACAGCCGGCACACCGTATGCAAGTAAATAAGTTTTGGTGCTTATCCCATAAAGCAATAACAGACCATACGATACCGGTTGCAACACGACATCAAGGGA
Organism: Ascaphus truei; assembly: GCF_040206685.1. Taxonomy (NCBI): domain Eukaryota; kingdom Metazoa; phylum Chordata; class Amphibia; order Anura; family Ascaphidae; genus Ascaphus; species Ascaphus truei. The sequence goes on along the minus strand of NC_134488.1, from coordinate 113,054,075 downwards.
CAGCACGCAGGTAAGTAAATCAAAAATGTTCTATATTTTATAGAAGACACAAAAACCGACGTTTCGGTCCCCCAGTGGGACCTTTCTCAAGGTGGTGCAGCACCACCTTGAGAAAGGTCCCACTGGGGGACCGAAAACGTCGGTTTTTGTGTCTTCTATCAAATATAGAACATTTTTGATTTACTTACCTGCGTGCTGTCCCTTGATGTCGTGTTGCAACCGGTATCGTATGGTCTATATATATATATATATAGAGTGTTAAGTATAGAGGTTCCTTTAAGAGTAAGGGATGCCGGGTTAAGGTTGCCATGGGGTCATAAAGCAGCGGTTAATATATACACAAGTTTCGTGTGGTTTTATTCAAGGAGTCCAATTATGGAGCACTAAGGAAGGACGAGCTCAGGCCCAGCCATGTGGAAAAAAGAGGGGTTACACAAACATGCGTTATCAGACTTATTAAAGCTGGCATCTAAAAGTGCTCCTCATGGGACTTGCTGTAGTGTTACCAGCAAAAAGACAAGGGCTTAGAAGGTGGGCTCATTATTTAGTCAATTTTCTCTCGCTATACAGATAACAGTATTAGCGCAATCCAGGTAGGTAGGATTCAAAGAGTATAAACCCAACAGTGAATATGTCAGTGTTTATATAGACAAATGAATGTGCTCAAACAGAATTTACTCACAAAAAAAGTTCTTCTGTTAATTGATTCCACCATAACAAGTCTGCAATGTGTCTGAGATGCATTTCTGAATGCACCATTCCTCATTTGAAAAAGCAAACAAATGGCAAAGACATAGCATGATAACATTTACTAAAATGATTGCACTTAAAACACAGGGGGGGAAAGGAACCACATACTTTCCGCTCTAAAAAAAGAGTATTGAGTGTTTTAAGGTACACTTTCACCCACTCCGGACACATCCTGGTAAGTCCTCAGCTCCAGATCAGCATACACACTGCTTGACTGCTTATTTCTGGCTTCTACTTCCGTGTTGCAATCGCGGAATCCCAGAACAGCTGCTGGTGCTACTCTAAGGACGGTGGCCCCAGAGTGACACTTCCCAATGCGTTTTGCCTGGTATTTCAGCTTCCTCAGAGGTTTTAAAGCAGCAAAAGGAAAAAAGGTGGCGGTGCACAACCAAAATGAGTTGTGAGGCGTGACTAAAGAGATATGAAAAAGTTTCATGAACAAAATCCATACAGCAGCAGGTAAAAAGTCCTCTGACACATTTCACACCAACTGGTGTTTTATCAAAGAGTGACTGAAACTTGCAACATCCACCCTTAAGTAGCAGTTTGCAGGTGATCATGTGAACAGGTAAGTGTGTGGATCGAAAGCATCCGCCACATCCAGGGATACAATGTATCTAATAAGAACATGATCTATGCGGGTTCTCTGACTACCAATACACCATGAAACAGTCCTGTTGTTACGTACATACAGGTTTGACTCCAAAGCAATTAGTTTTAAGAGATGTTCAAAAAAAAACAATATTGTTTATTTTATAAAATAGCTAAACAAATTTGAAAAAGTAAATATTTAAAAATTCAGAAAATTTATAACAAATTGTCTGACAATAGTGAAAAAGGGGATGATTTATAACAGATTGTATGACCAAATTTCATCGAGACCTATGTGTTGATCACATATTTAGTCCAAAGGGTTTCAAAGTTTTTAATTTGTATAACCAGAAACTTTCTGGGAGATGTCTTTTGCTCTTTTCCCTCCCGTGCAATTTTGCGGACCATGTTATATTCCTTTGAACATTAAACCCTTTGGATCTGAATGGTGGTGGCTCTTAAAATGGAGTGAAACATTGTGAGATTCCAAACTGATTCTAATATTTCTAATGTGCTCTGAGATCGTTACTTTTGAGTATGGTGCACTCTCTGTATTGAAGACCACAATGGCACGCTAATAAGTAGATAACATAATCTGTATTGCTATTAATCAAGCTTGAGAACGTTTGCCCAGTGTTATTAGAGGAAAATTGTTTGTCTTTATTGATACCAAACCCTGCAGTTACTGCATTCATAAAAGCCCTTGGGGTTCCTTTAAAGCCAACCCCCATCTTTCTTAGACACTTTTCCACTGTTATTGTTACTAGCATTATTTTTATAAACACCGGGTACCAATTTGTCTTTTAAATTAGGCGCTTTGGTAAAGACTAACTGAAATCTTTCTAGTAAGGACTCCCTTAGAACTGGGTCCTGTTTCAGTATTGGCCAATGTTTATCAATAATTCTCTTGATATTCAAAGATTTGTTGTTATATTGTGTAATAAAGGAGATAAAAATGGTTGCTGTGGCTTTATTTTTCTCTTTCTCTTTTTGTTTTATAGTCAAAAGGTCCTTCCTTTCTATTTTGTTTACCTTCTGTAACGCATTTTCTACTAGATCATATCCTTTTTCTGGTTTAATGTTTAATGTACATACGTATTGCAGTCAACCCATTTAAAACGGGTCTTGCAGTTGATTCTGCCTTTATTAATGTAAAGATGTAAATCCAGAAACTGCATCTCTGTTTTACTCATTTTATGAGTGAACCTCAGATTTAGTTCATTTTGATTCAAAATGTTGATAAAAGGTAGGGCATTCTCCTCTCTTCCACGCCAAATAAAAATAATGTCATCTATGTACCTGTACCAGAGGACCAGGCTCACACCGTACACGTTTCTTGTCCAGATATGGTGCTCCTCCCAAATCCCCAAGAATACATTTGTATAGCTCACTAAATGCCTGTGCTCAGGCAATCCTGCTTGGAAGGAGAGGTACCGCTAACCACAATGACTTGGGGTTTGCTGAAATCAGGGATGCTAACAGAAGCTCAGTAGCGCTTCAATACATACATGTTTTTTACTGCAGCATTGTGTACTTTTTAAGGGAATATTCACATTTAACTTCTTTACAGTATCCCATCCACAAAGTTAACCAAGAGAAAATACAACTTTGGGTTTGTACCATTAACCACATCATGATTTTCCTAATTATGATATTTATTAACAGTTTAACCTCCCTTTATAATTCTTTGACCTCTTTGTAATGCCTGGTTTCTAGCAGCTATAACACATTTCTGGAGTTCAATTAGCATTGGGTGACATAATTGTAGGAGAATTGTAGTAATGTTTATTTATGATTGTGAATATAGTGTGTGGTTCAGGATACTTGTTATATAGGAAACACGGAAAAATAATTAACATTACTGTGTGATGTAGTTACAAATGTTCATAAACTTTGAGCAAAAATACTAAACATTTTACACAGACTGATACACTATTTAAATAGGTTCGCAAGTCTAAAACCGGAAAGTTTTACAGATGGGCTCTTCACCCAGTTTTTCTAAAGGGCCAGATCCACAAAACAAATTACAAATAGCAGGGCCACAGGAGCATTGTAATGTAATTTAAAATAAACTTAAGACACAAATATTATTCTTATAGTTTGCAAGCAACTATATATTATCTGTATCATATAAATTTATATTAACCATTTATATTAACCATGCTTAGAGCTGCACCATGCACTCCCATCCATTCACATATTAGTGTCTTTGGTCTGTTTACGACATGTAAACCAGACCCTCCAACATTGGGCACATGAGATTAGGTGCAGTAGACTTTAGTTCCTCTGTCAACGTGGGACACGGTACTTCATAAGCAAGTGAATAGAGATGTAGCCAACATTTATGCAACCCGTGGAGCCCTGCAGCGGGAAATACTCAATGCACCAGTCAAGGAAGCGGCCAATGTTTGGAAAAAACCAAGCACGAAAAGCGTGCGGTGCTGTCAAACGTGCCATGAATTGCCACAACGTTGGCGACATCTGTACCTCCTATGAATGTAAAAGCAATTTATTATATGCAAACATTATCTTAGCAACAAAGCACTTTAATCTTTGGGATTTATTTCTATTTAAATACAGGCATACCCCGGTTTAAGTACACTCACTTTAAGTACACTCGCGAGTAAGGACATCTCGCTCAATAGGCAAACGGCAGCTCATGCATGCGCCAGTCAACACGTCCTGTACAGCAATACCAGCTCCCTATCTGTACCGAAGCTGTGCGCAAGCGGAGAGACTATAGAGCCTGTTACAAATGCATTTATTACATCAGTTATGCACGTATATGATGTTTGCAGTACAGTACATGCATCGATAAGTGGGAAAAAGGTAGTGCTTCACTTTAAGTACATTTTCGCTTTACATACATGCTCCGGTCCCATTGTGTACGCTAATGTGGGGTATGCCTGTAATGATAATTTCCCTGCTCATTTTTCAAATCAGTCATTGGTTTTGTAGCTGCTGTATATATATATATACACACACACACAGTTAGGTCCAGAAATAATTGGACACTGACACAATTTTCATCATTTTGGCTCTGTATGCCACCACAATGGATTTGAAATGAAACAACTGAGATGCAATAGAAGTGCAGACTTTCAGCTTTAATTCAAGGGGTTGAACAAAAATATTGTATAAAACGTTTAGGAATTGCAACCATTTTCATACACAGTCCCCTTATTTCAGGGGCTCAAATGTAATTGGACAAATTAACACAATCATAAATAAAATGTTCATTTTTAATACTTTGTCGAGAATCCTTTGCAGGCAATGACTTCTTGAAGTCTGGAACGTATGGACATCACCAAACGCTGGGTTTCCTCCTTTGTGATGCTTTGCCAGGCCTTTACTGCAGCTGTCTTCAGTTGTTGTTTGCTCGTGGGTCTTTCTGCCTTAAGTTTTGTCTTCAGCAAGTGAAATGCATGCTCAATCGGGTTGAGATCAGGTGATTGACTCGGTCATTGCAGAATATTCCACTTCTTTGCCTTAAAAAACTCCTGGGTTGCTTTCGCAGTATGTTTTGGGTCATTGTCCATCTGTAAAGTGAAGCGCCATCCAATCAACTTCGCTGAATTTGGCTGAATCTGAGCAGACAATATATCCCTATACACTTCAGAATTCATCTGTCTTCTGTCACATCATCAATAAACATTAGTGACCCAGTGCCATTGTAAGCCATTCATGCCCATGGCATCACACTGCCTCCACCGTGTTTTACAGATGATGTGGTATGCTTTGGATCATGAGCCGTTCCAAGCCTTCTCCATACTTTTTTCTTCCCATCATTCTGGTACAGGTTGATCGTAGTTTCATCTGTCCAAAGAATGCTGTTCCAGAACCGGGCTGGCTTTTTTAGATATTGTTTGGCAAAATCTAATCTGGCCTTTCTATTCTTGAGGCTTATGAATGGTTTGTACCTTGTGGTGAACCCTCTGTATTTGCTCTCGTGAAGTCTTCTCTTTATGGTAGACTTGGATAATGATATGCCTACCTCCTGGAGAGTGTTCTTCACTTGGCTGGATGTTGTGAAGGGGTTTCTTTACCATGGAAAGGATCCTACGATCATCCACCACTGTTGTCTTCCGTGGACATACAGGCCTTTTTGTGTTGCAGAGCTCACCAGTGCGTTCTTTTTTTCTCAGAATGTACCAAACTGTTGATTTGGCCACTTCTAATGTTCCTGCTATCTCTCTGATGGATTTTCTTTTTTTTTTTGCAGCCCAAGGATGCCCTGTTTCCCTTGCATTGAGAGCTCCTTTGACCGCATGTTGTGGGTTCACTGCAACAGCTTCCAAATGCGAATGCCACACCTGGAATCAACTCCAGACCTTTTACCTGCTTAATTGATGATGAAATAATGAAGGAATAGCCCACACCTGTCCATGAAACAGCTTTTGAGTCAATTGTCCAATTTCCCTTTTCCCTTGAAAAAGAGGGGGCTACATATTAAAGAGATGTAATTCCTAAACCCTTCCTCCAATTTGGATGTGAATACCCTCAAATTAAAGCTGATAGACTGCACTTTAAACCCATATTCATTATTTAACTGTAACTTGAATTTATTTTGGTACACAGCCGAAATAACAAAACTTGTATCAGTGTCAAATTATTTCCGGACCTAACTGTATTATATATATATATATATATATATATATATACACACACACAAACACACAGCATGTTGCCAATTTATACTGTAGTGAAGTAAATTGGATTATGGAAGATAAAATGTGTTACAAATTGCCTCAAACAAACACAGTAAGGACTATACTAGTGTAAACCTGATAACAACCCCCGCCCCTCCCAATCTCAGATCGAGGCCTTTACGGGGGAGCTACGCTGTTACTAGAGGTGTGTGGTGCTACACCTGTTAGGCTGAGTCCATGGTGACTCAGCCTGTGCGGAAGTGCGCTGAGGCTGAGGGAAAGCGGGTGCTTTCCCTGGCCCTGGTTAGCGCGCCGTCCGGGGGCGTGTCGGGGGGCGGGCCAGTGATGTCACGGAGGGCAAACCGCTCACGTGACCGGCCCTGCGCTCCCTTGAGCGCTTGAATTGAAAATTTTTCTAAGACTTGCGCTTCCGCACACATGCGGAAGCGGAAGCGAGCCCCTGCTAAAGCCGCTCTCATTGCGGCTGCAGGGGCTCACTGCCGAGCAGCAGCGCGCCTCTGCACGGGTCAGCGCATAAGCGCTGACCATGCCCGAGGCCTTAGGTTCACAGGAGGGCTGAGTTGTCTGCTTGATGGTATGAGACATGACAGGAGGGGGACAGGCTTAACAGGATCTCTGTATTCGTTGCACGGTTGGTATCAGCACCTCCAGTCCCATGGGTCCTGAATAGAATCAGGGGACTCCCTATGGAACACAAACACATACCTCCTTTCTTCCACACTGAAGACATCCAGGCAGGTATATGTCAAAGGGTATTCTTTATTGCATTCACTGCAGCTCATGACACAGCGACACAGTACAGCAGCAGATCACAGCTTCTGAGTGGTACACACACCCTGGTATTCTGGGGTGCGGGTCCATGATGTTACTCAGGCCTAGCCTGAGCTGAGCATGCCTGCCCTTGCAATGGGGAGGAACTTACAGCTCTGGAGCATGTCCTGCTAGCTTGAAAGCAGGGCTCCAAAGACATAGTATGTTTTGTTGCATTCTGTTAAGAGCTTTCTAGAAGGGGCGGGCTCATGATGTCAGACCTATCATGATAGGATCTCTCTATTGCCATGAGTCCCCATCCTCCTCTAGTTACTCCCAGGAGAAGCACAAGGGGAGATCAATAGCCCACAGATTAACTCTGTCATGCCTGCAGGACTTACAGACAGAGCATGGAAGAAACAGGCACAGATGACATACCTGCTATCCTAGGAAGCAATGTGGGATCGCACCATCACACAATGACAACCATCCCTCTGACATGAATGTATTTGGAGGAGGCTCCCCTTCCGTAGCGATTGCATTCCCCACTCCATCTCCCCCTAGAAAATGAGCAAAAATAACATGATATTCCTTATACTTCATAAGGGACCTTGGCATACCAGCCCTCATAATATACAGGGAACATCATTAGGGTCAGCCTAAGAGTAAAGGAAAAGAAGGATACTTCTCTTTAAGTGCCAGAGTTGTCCATTCTGGCCATCCGAGGGGTTAAACAAAGGAACACCTCTAGACTCCAATGCTTGTCCTCCATACAAAAACTGGTAAATCGATTCTGTGCTTCTGCTTGGTGATCAGACTGGATAATTTCACTCTGCTCTTTGCAGTGTGGAGAGAAACGGGCACCTTTCCCTCCATCCACATCAATCAAACCATCAAACCAACAAGGCCTGCACTGTGCGCTTGCTACGGGCATGTGTAGGAAAGACAGTGGAGGATTCCCTAGATGGAGAAAGGAACCTGTCTCATCGACTAGATGCATCTTTTGTCTTTACATTATTACGGATGGAAGTGCAGCTCTCTAGGGTTTAGCAAATGCTAAAAGTTTTGAAGCAAGAAAATCAATAAGTTGGAGAGAAGCTTTGATGAGTTTCACTGACTTTTTCCACTAACATGAAAGGAAGATGATCATAGCTCCTCTTTTGGTTGTGTTAGATTGCTAAATGAATAATACCTTGCTACAGTATACTAAACAAAGATCCACCGACTTGTTATGGTTGAAGAAGATTGATTGCAAAGTCTAATAATGCTACCCAACTCCACAATTGTTCATTATTCTCTCTGCTAGCATCTCGGTCAAATGTAATAAATGTTTGATGCATTTGAGGTAGGAAAGGAAACATTAATCACAGCTCAGACAAAGGTGTCTTAAGTAATAATATAAAAGCCAAGATAATGGGCTTAAAAAGTGCAACCAAAAAAATCCAATTTTCATATGTACATCAAGAACCTTCTTGAAATGGTACTTACTACTCGATAATTTGCTTCTGATAATGCTGCTAATGGAAATTCGTCTAAAGCTTTGAAAAATATGCAAAATGACACATAAATGCAAAGTGAAACAGGTTATATGTGAAGCTTAATACTGTACATACAGAGCTATTGATCATTTCCCCAGCAAAACTTGTAAAAACAACATTAGGTTAAACCAATGAAAGTGATTTTCTTAATAAAGGTATCGCTATCATTCCACCAGTAACATATTAACTTTGTAGCAGGGAAACTTGACCGCACTAACTCCATTGTCTTAACGTGGGAAACATTTAGAAGCAGGGTTAAAAATTACCGAACTAATCTGCATTATCCACACCATTTTGATTAGCATAGCCCAAGTATATTGCAGAATATGACTGCCATCTCCTAAGGATGTCAACTTTGAGTAAATACAGTTATATAAAAGCAGTAATCCCCTTACTCATTTTTTTAACACCCCCCGATTCGTTTTTTACAGAATGAGAACCGACCAGCATCCTTGAGCTGAACTGTGTTATTTACAGTTCTGGGAGCCCCAAGTTCTAAGAGACCTACAGATGCAGCTGCCATTATTCGAACATTTCACTGAGCCGTTTTCGTGAACTCTGTTGTATTCCACGCGGCATTCACTCGTTATTTTTCCGTGAACGCTGCCGTGAATGTCGCCAATCACACCAGTCACACCTTTGTTTACCGCGGTTGATTTATTTGAATTACCTGGATTCTGATTTCTTTGGGTGCAATTCTTCGCGTATCCGCCAGGTGACAGAAATGAATTGTAATGTGTATTTTACTGTGCTATGGTGTCAATTTGCAGGTGTTTCAAAACCAGTAGTAACTGGCTTTAAATCGGCAATTCAGGAGAAACAAAATGGTTGCCAATTCGCAAGCCAATATGAAGACACAACATCATTGGCTGTAGCTTCCTTTAGGATGGACATTTAAATCCCCTTTAAAAACCAGGAAGTAATCCCGGTAAATTCACTGGTAAATATCTCGTAAACCGCATGGTCCCTTGGCCCACGGTTTCAATCCTGTTAAAATCCTACAAAAGTCTGTAGCATGAAAAATCCCCATTGTACAAGATTGTCTTTCCAGGCTGAAATGTTGAAAAATTCTAAGATAAAATAAAAACTTTTACTCAAAAAGTTCTAACCAAAAATAATACAATACAAGAATGTAACCCCGTCGCTGTCTTGGGGGACCTCATTGTCCTGCTATGTTTCAGAGACTTTAATGTCACACAAAACTTAGGATACCCAATTAGCTTCCCCCCCCCCCCTTTCTCCCCTGAACCCATAATACACACCAACATTTATATGCAACACTTTCTGTGGGTTCAAATTGTATCCTTTTTATACTCTGCTGGAGTCTGCGACCATTTGCTCTAATTGTTCCATGATGAGTGTTTTGGGGACTGATTATAGGAGAGGTATGGGGAGAATAGAGTAAGTGCAATAATAAGGCGAGGTGTATAAAAAAAATGGTCTATAACTAGTGCAGTTTCCCTCTTTCTGACACAAATAAATATTCCAGATTTAGGTGGCGTTTGCCTCAGCTTCAAAGAAATCTGCGCCAACAGTACGAAGCAAGATATGGAAGGTTCATACATATGTCCGACTCACAGATGCTCTGTGTTTGGCGCAAATTACATAATTTACTATACATACAGTATCCCCCAACTTTCTACAATTCTTAGCACATGCTGCAATTGTCGCTTCTATTTTGGAGGTTGTCTTTTTTTTTATTTCTGAATATCCCACGCCTTCTACCCAGATAAAAACATTGTTCACTTAAAAACTGGAGCTTTTACTATACAAAATATGTCATTCATTTGAATAACTGATTCCTTGCAGCAAAAGATTCATTGCCGTTCTGCATGAACTTCACCCCGCAGTCTATCACTTCATCCCTACTACCCACTGTTAACCGTGCCCGAGTCAGCGTGCCCTGACGTACACAAATACTCCAGGGTGAAGAAATGGACTGCTTTGTTGCTGAAAGGGCCTTCAATGCATGAGCAAAATAGGAATGTCAAGTATGATTGTGATAGGACGGTGATGCAAAAAAATAAAGAGAGAGTAGTCACAAAGCATTTTTCAAGGCATGCGGCCTTTTCTGAGAAAACGCAATTCCCATGTTTGACCTTCAAAAGCCCCCTGACAGATCGCATGGTGTGGAACTCACATCTTTATGTGGAACCCTTCAATTAATATTCCACCTTGTAGAGAAAGGAGCAGCAGCAGCCTGTACTGGACTAATTAATTTTTTCTGCCTGAGTAATTACAGTTCATAGGGTAGCGTGGAAGCTCAGCAAATCAATTTGTGTTTTACTGTGATATTCATCAGTCAAGGAGCAGTAACCAAAAAGGAAAGGGGCTGCCCTGTATGACACAAGCCAACAAAAGCAAAGGGTTATGCTACCTAATTGAATCCCATGTACTGTAGTGTATTCTGTTTGTATATTAGTTTAAGGTTGCCAGACGTGTCATCTACAGTATATGGGATTGCCCCTTATTTCGTTGACTTATCCCGAAAAGGTGTATTGGGACGCATAATTGTCCTGTATTTTAGTGCCTTGAAGTGAAATATCAGAACTTAAAATTACTGTAATTAAATCAGTCATAAAAACTTAAGATTTCTACTTGAGTGTAGTAGTTATCTTTTCCAATAGATGTCGCCTTACTAAAGTGTTAAAATAATAAAGTTAGCACACTACATGGTCATCTCATGATACCATGACACGCATATGCGTTACTTTTTAGCTCAGTGCGCGTCTTTCCCCGCCCCTGGCCGAGAGCAGAGGTGATACAAACCAAAGAATTTAGTGGTCAAGTGGGAGATACCATTCAGCTCGAAGCATTTGCAAATCCACTCATCACTCATGATGACATCACACTTTCGTACTGGATTCCGGCGTCACATATTCTAAAAAATGTGATAACCCTATATTAGTTAGCATTTTGATAGCTTTGGAGATATATGTATCTTGTAAAAAAAAAATACATTGAGAAAATAGGTTTTTGTTACATATATCAAGCAGTGGGGTGATCGTAAACAGAAAGAAAAATAACAACAGTCATCAGTGAACCTTAAGACTAGAAGCAGTTTGCTCATGTTGAATCTTAGGACATACTGTGAGGGATGGGTACAGTGGGAGTTTAGATACCTTTCCTAAGATGATTAATCAGGTTTTAAATTGTTTTTTTGAGATACTGAGATTCTTTAAGTGTTGATTAAACTAGTGTTCTTGTGATTAGTCAGCAGTTTTATGGTCCTCATATATCAAATAGGCAAAGGATTACTTTATATAGATTGATCCCTTACTGGAATGTGGAAGGCATTCCCAATTTCTATAGCTATTGGTTTCATAATCTTCTTTATCTCGTTTAATTATGTTCTGTTTAATAGCAATCGTCTCCAGTTCTGATTTATTAATTCTTGGTTTAACAATCAGCTGTATTCAATCTGAATCCCTTCTGTCTACATCTGCATCGCCCCAAAGGCGGATGTCGGAAAGGGTTCCAAAAGAGCTTCTCCCAACGGCACAGAACCAGCGTGCTAAGGGTTAGCATCTGTGTTTGCTTACTGCTATGTGTTTAGTCAACCCTGCCCACTGGAATGTTAATAACCCAGGAAGACAAAGGACTTTGAAACCACAGCTGCATTCAATCTGAACCCCTTCAATCTACATGTGAGTCGCCCCAAAGAGGGACAGACTTTGGCGCAGCCGAAGTGCAACCAAAGGGTGTGAGCTTTTTGCTGCTCTTTTTTGATGTTTGGTAATGTTAAAGCTGCTCTATTTCAATCTGAAACTCACCAGCCCTTTTATCCCCTGTACCCAAATGGTTCAATTTACCTGGCCTTATAGATTGTAAACTCCTTGAGGCAGGGTCTCTTCTTGCATAGCTACATAGTTACATAGTAGATAAGGTTGAAAAAATACATACGTCCATCAAGTTCAACCTATGTTAAATTTAGACAAGAGATACTTTATCCTATATCTATACTTATTGATTCAGAGAAAAGCAAACAAAAAACCGCAGTGTCATACCATCCAAATATCATAAGGGGAAAAATACATTCCTTCCTGACTCCAAAAATTGGCAATCAGATTACTCCCTGCATCAACATCCTTCCCATGTTTACATATTCGGTATATCCATGTAAACCTTCTAAAAAGATGTCCAACCTTTTTTTGAACAAATCTATTGTATCTGCCATCACAGTCTCCATGGGTAATGAATTCCAAATCTAATTTTCATGACAACCGTCTGCAAATATGCATTGAGAAAGATGGCTAAAGGTTGTAAAATGGAGTGCACCCCGATACGATTGGCCTTCCGGGAGGACGCTGTAAGTTCTTATGAACCTTGGCTCTATGATAAAACACTGATGTTGCTGGATTCTCTATCAGGAAAAAGCTCTTAATCGTAGATGTTATGGTTCCCTTAACAAATGCCCTCATGACAATATATTTTTTAAATTCCTCTGTGGGATATTTACTAAGTTTTTTATGATGATTAATGTTATCCAGCTGGATGTGAGCCTCCTGGATATAGAATTCCCTATGTGAATGGCAGCTTCTTCGCACACAGACAAGAGCCAACACAGGTTCGATATATTGAGTAATTTATCGATCCCCAATACTTGTGATCACAAGGAGAGTGAAGCAATGACTTCTGGTGAGACCAGATATCCCACAGTACTTTTACAAAATAGCATACATAAGCTAACATTGGTTGCTAGGCAGATTATAATGATGTCACTCAAGTATTCCATGTGCAGAGGTTACTTCCTCTTCTTAAACCTATAGGATTAAAGGTCACTCATAACTAGCCCAAACTGTATTTCTAACTGCTACAGAAACAGGATACACTTAACCACATTTTACTGGTCTTTGGGTAAAAAATTTAAATTAAAATCATAGATGCGTGATGCTAGGGACCATATACAGAACAATATAAGCGGTGAAGCTTGGATTACTTATCTTGAAATGAGGATAGGTACTAGGTGTGGTATCCTGGTTGGTAAACCATCAAGACGAGGTACACAATCTATCCAGAAACCAATGCAATGTGATCACCCCCCCCCCCCCCAAATAAGTACGTAATGTCCTTATAATCACAATGGAGAACATGTAGCAAGCAAAAACTCACAGGTCTGCTGCAGCGTCCATGTTGATACAGATTCCAGGCAGTCTAAGTGCGCCTCCATCAGTGTGATGCAGGATACAAGATGAGAAGAGAGTAGCAGAGCACAACCAGAGCACAACCAGGGATATCCAAGAAAGATAATTAGGAGGAAAGTGCATTTTCCATAAAATAATTATTTATTGGTCATGATAGAAAAAATAGCAAAGCATTGCCTCAAAATATCTACCAAAATAGCAAAAGATCAAGCCAACTGTATCAACAGACTGCCAACTGGATAATCCGACTGCAGGACGCCTGGTTTGACCTTTGGCTATTTTGGGAGATATTTTGAGACTGGTTCTTTACTACGTATAAGGTTTTGCCATAGTATCTGGAATAACCCATTATTGTATTGGTTCTCTAGTATATTAGTGCATTAACATTAGTTGATTAATTCTGAGTTTGTCTTATCAGTATTTAGAGAATCTCTGCTGCATTACTGTATATGAGACAGCCTGTTTTCTATTGAGGTAGTTTCTGCTGCAATTGTTGTAGGTGGTACCCCACTGAGGGATACCTATGCATAGACATTCCTCTCCCTTTTTCTGTATAACTATTGATATTAAGTTTAGAGTGTTTGGGAACACCTGTTTGTGACAGGGTTAAGGGAAGTACCTAGATTGGATTGATCTAAGGGAACAGGCCAGAAGAAGGGGTAGGAGCCCCAAAACGTTGCCCCCCTGATTCCCCTGTTTTATCCCCCTCCTTTCCCTTTACCATGTCTCCCTTCCCTAGTGCTTCCCCCTGTACGTTTATGCATTTTGTGACATGGTATTATATATTTCTGACTTGTTATTTAGCCCACATTGGTATCATGGATATGTACAGTATGTTTGCTCCATGTGATTTTCAATATATAAGTAAAGACTTTATTTTTTGACATATTTTTGCAATCGTATTCTTTTTGTGTGCTGGGAACATATCCCATATTCTCCCTAGAGCATTGTTCCAATAGTTTCTGTCCACAGGTGGTCACATCCCCCCTTATTTTAACCAACTCCCTTTGCAGACCCTCAATAGTCAAGGTAATTAAATCCAGGCCACATGTGTTGAGTATCCTCTCCCAATCATTAATAAATGTCTCATTGTTTTGACAAAATATAGGTTGAAGATTAATCCGGAGACCCCGCGGGATCCGTCTAGCCCTTAAATACTCAATGCTGTGTAAGGAATAATTGATATCCTTTTTGGTCAGAGATTCAAGTCTCTTAGTGAGATTAGATTGATCATCCAAGTTAAAAGTCGTACATTCCGTGGTCTGAAACGATTCCAAGTGTCTGTCTACATCCGCCTGTGAAAAAGTCTGTCAGCTTTTATATTGCATAATGCATTTATCTCTTGAAAGGACATGATTAATTGGTGCAGCTTATAATTTGAAGGAAAATATAATTAACGTAATCAAATAAGTGCACTCCCCTGCTGGTATTAACACCCGCAGGTAAAATATATAGAAAAATTCTTAAAGTATATGTATGCACATGCAAAAACAAGAGACCTAGAGCCTGTGGAGAAGCTTGCAACAGAAGGTATACCTTCTTTTTTCCTATGTATACGTTTCTTATAGTGTATCTCCCAAATAGTTTTAAGGCCTGCTTAACTTCCTTCGGATTGTAGCCTCTTTCAATAAATTGGCTGCCCATAAATTCAATTTTTTCCTCAAAGACGTCAATTTCACTGACCAATCGATGTACCCGTAATAGTTGTGAATAAGGTAACCCATGTTTTAAAGCTAGTGGATGATGGCTAATAGCAGGGCCGTTTTAAGACCTTCGTAGGCCCTAGACTCTTTAATTTCTAGAGGCCTGTGTGTCCGATATTTTTACTCATTTTTATGCTAATTTCATCGTTTGCTTGTTTCTTTCGATACTAGCGATATTTGGCATTGATACTTTTGTTTCGATATTTAAAGGTATTGATACTTCAAAGGCATTTTAAATTAAAATTTGCTGTTTTCTCTTATTTATTTATTTTAGGTATTTTTTCAAGTGAAATATTGTAGGCCCTAAAAGGTTTGTACGCCCTAGGCACTGTGCCTAGTCGGCCTAATGTATAAAGCGACCCTGGCTAATATCATATAAAAAAGTGTTTTCCTATCCGTCTCCTTCATATATATATGTTTGTTGGACTCTAGTTGTCCATTTTGTAAACCTGATCTTGATTGGTGTTTGAGCCTTATTGATTTGTTCAGCCAGATTAACCAATTGTCCATTCCGGATGATGCATGACCATACAATGTAATTTGTTGTTTAGTGGCAAGATTGTGTAAGAAGTGTATATATTCCAGTAAGTGCATGTAAATGTTAGCAAATGCTGGGGAAATATTGGAGCCCATAGCTATTCCTGAAATCTGTAAAAAAAAATATTGCTGTTCAAATAGAAAATAGTGTGCAAAAGAATTCTACAGGAGGACCCATATAGATGGGATTATTGGGATCAGTTTTCGCACTGCAGTAACTCCCTCGCTGTGGGGGATTACTGTGTATAGACTTGTTACATCTAATGTTGCAAAAATGGTCTCATCAGTTATTCCATCAATTAGCTTTAGTTTCTGAATTAATTCATTTATATCTTTAATGTATGTGGGTAACGTTTGAATGCATGGCTGCAGGTAAAAATGTAAGTACTATAGAATTTATGGCATAGATTATTGGGTGTCTGTCACGATGACATCAACTTTTATCAACACATTTATATTTCTGGGTACTTGATTGAACAGAACAAGTTGCAAAATAAATTGTGATTTATTTCCTTAATAGACAAACACACGACATCTGCAGAATACACTTAAAACCACACTCACTGGGATCAGGAAACTAAATAAATTGTCCTTGGAATGAAAGAAATGGTCCTTTGCTTGCCAGAGCAAGAAATGCAGCCTTGGTTTTAAAAGTCCTGTGGTTATGTGGTTGTTAACCCCTTCACTCCTGGACTGGTTGCTGCTGTACTGGACCAAAGTATTGCATCTTTACATCATGGATTAAAATTCAGGAATCACACTGGGAAATACCTGGGAAGCCACAGTTATAGACTGGCCAAAGCTATCTTTAACATGTGGATCCAATCCCCTCGTGGGAACAAAAAAAACCACGAATAGCAAAGTGACCCACAGTTCATAAGACCGGTCAAAAGGGCTGTCCGGTGGGCAGGGCACATGGGTCAGGTTGACGCCCATGCCACCTAGCATACCTGAGCTACACCCATTTCTTGGGGCCACTGTGCCTGGTCTCTGACTTAGAGGTGTCACTAGCCTGACATCTGCTGTGCATCAGTATGCCAGTATTGTATACATTATGGGCCTCTGGGTATTGTCATAATTGACACTCTTTTAGACAGGGGGACTCTAAATCTGTGGGAGCCTTTTGAGGCTCCATCATAAAAATAATTACAACCCTTTCAGGCTTGGTCATAAAAATACCGAAGCTCATTCACCCATATCACAGCTGGATGTCCAAGTAATTCCTGCTTAGACTTACAAAAAAATACCTCCTGCCTTACATTTAAGATCTTCTATCATGTGTTGGTTAGAGGGTATGGCAAGCAATGCATCTTGTCTTTTACCCTCGCAGGCAGGGAATGACCTGCACATGGGGAATAAAAATGGCGGGGACAGGGCAACAACAGTAATGAGGAAACGGAAACAAAAACAGCGCAAAACGCAAATAGTGAAATAAGTAAAATATTAATGTATATTAAAATAGGGATAAATATTCTGCGTACATCAAGAAGCTAGAACATAAACATTGACAGGGGCTGGTTCTGCTGCGATCCTTGCTGACTGGCTCCTGGTGATTGCTGCAACAGGTGCCAGCTCAGTGTTAAAAACACAGGTAACGTGTCCTAGGTCGTTACCCAGCAAGACCTCAGCATCTAACCCAGGCAAAACACCCACCTCTTTCATGCCATTTCTGGCACCCCAGTCCAAAAAGACCCGGGCAACCTGGAGTGACCGCGGCCCTCCGTCTGGCATGGTCACTTGCATCCTGGTGCCCGGGAGCAAATCCCCTGGCCGCACCATATCAGGGCGAACCAGAGTCATAGTGGCACCGGAGTCTAGCAAGCCATCCGCCTGCCGGTCTCCGATGGTCACCTTCCGCAGATGCTTCTGCCGGACATCGTTGGGCTGCATCCCGACTGGAGCAACCTGATGTCCCCCTCTCTCAGCTCCTGGTCCTGAGGTAGCAAGTGCAGTCTCTCTGCTGGGCATCCCTCTGTGGGCTGGTTCCACGGCTGTACTTGGCTCCTCTGTGTGTGCCAGTCGCACACGGGCGGCCGGCCTCGCAGCTGGTGAGCGTTGCCCCTGATGGGGTCCCTTGGACCGGTCCCGGTCCGGACAGTCTGGCCTGAGATGCCCGACCTTGTTGCAAGTGTAACACCGCCTCTCATGCTTGAACTCTGCAGCCTTGGGTGTGCTGTTTGCTGCCGCAGGCTGGTGTGTCCACGGAGGGGTAGTCTTAGCACCCTGGGCCGCACGGCCCGCTCCTTTGGGTGCTACAGGGTCCTTCATTGCAACTCGGCTGGCCACATACTCATCTGCCATTCTCGCTGCATCCTCATAGGTCTGAGGTTTATGGTCATAGACCCATCCTTTCACATCTGTGGGAAGCTGCTGCAGCAGCTGCTCTTGAAAGAATAAGTCCAGCAGGGTATGGAATGTTGTAACCCCATTCCCCTCCACCCACTGAGTCCCGTGCAAAGCCATCCTACTGGCATAGGTGCTATATGACTCTCCGGGGAGTTCTACCCCCGTCCGGAACTTGCCCCTGTAAGATTCTGGGGTCAGGGCATACTGGGTTAGCAGCTTGCTTTTCACATGACCGTAGTCATCGGCATCCACGCGTGGAAAACCCATCACAGTCCGTTTGGCTTTGCCGGATAACAGTGGTCACAGTCTGACCACCCAGTCCCTTCTTGGAATTCGGAACCGGGAACACTGCGTCTCGAAGTCATTCAGGAACGCATCGAGGTCATCTGTGCCATCCATGAACTTGCTGAAGCTGGGATGATCTGCCCGGGAAAGACCTTGTTCCCCGTTTTCAAGGTAGGAGTTGTGGGTACTTCCGAGCACTGCTGTCAGGAGCTGTACCTGCTCCGCAGTGCTAACACCCGTTCCCCATGTAGCCAGAAGTGCAGTGAGCCCAGGGACGGCACGCTCGGCAGCCGCAGTTGCTACCTCGTCCGCAACCCCTGGTGTCAAGCCACCCACGACCGGGGGGGTCACTAGCACTCTCCTCATGTCCTTGCAGCCCCGGAGTTAGAGGGACCTCCTGCACTCCGGGCTGAATAGCGTCAGCCAACACAGCAGCTACGGGGACTTGCCCCTCTGGTAGGACCCTGCAGTCCTCATGATGCTCCAAATCCTCCTCCATTTGTGCCTACGACTGCCCATCAGTTGGTAAGCCATACCCCGCACATCTCTCCACGACTTTCTCTCTGGTCCATGACCTGAACCTTCCTGAGCGATCACTCATGGTGCTTTTGGGGTATGGGTGAAGGGAACAGTGAAGTCTTTCGTGCTCTTTAGAAGTGTGTGTCAGTTGCTACTTGTCTGAGGAGCTCGCAAGCTACAAGGTCCTCACTATATTACAGAGCCCGGAGGAAACTGCAATATAGGTTCAATCAGTATCCCGCCAGCTGCCACCAGTTTTTTAAAAGTATACAGAAGTCTATAGTTGGTTGTTCTTTATGGTGATGGTAGTGTCTAGGAAATGTACTTCTTCCGGGGAATGGGTGAGTTTGAGGTTGATGGTCGGATGGAACGTATTGAAGTTGTCATAGAACTGTAGGAGGTTCTGTTCGCCAGAGGTCCAAATCAGTAGGATGTCATCGATGTAGCAAAGGTATGTAAGGGGTTTCAAGTGACAGGTGGAAAGAAAGTCACTTTCCAGTTTTGCGCAGAACAGATTGGCATACTGTGGCGCCATCCGAGTGCCCATAGCGGTCCCGGTTGTCTGGAGGTATGTGTCATTTCCAAATGTGAAGTAGTTATGGGTCAGAATAAATTCGATGCATTTAGTCACTGTCTCTGTGAGTGGCTCCTGCAGTCCCACAAAGTATCTGCAGGCTGAAATCCCATCCTCGTGGGGGATGTTTGTATAAAGTGACTCTACATCCATGGTTGCTAGTAGTGTTCCTGTTGGGAGGGGGCCAATGGCATTCAGTTTGTTTAGCAGGTCGGTGGTGTCCTGGATATAGCTAACACGGTACTGATACCTCTACATGAAAATATGGAAGATACCACATTGTACCGCACTCAAATGAAGCTAAAGGATTTACTGAAAAAACAGGCACAACTAGACAGCGATATCATCTTCCTCCGCAAATGCAAAAAGGAGCATCTGATCCCAAAAGGACTCGTCCTCAAAAACCCACTTGCCAACACATACAACACAAAATTCTCCCAACAACTGTGCACCAGGAACTCAGAAAGATTAAGGAACCATCTGATCAGCATCTGTTACAGCAACAGGAGAAAGACAAAAGAGATGATAGACTGCATCCTGGAGACAGGAGAAATACACACAGACACATGGAGAGGACTCCAAACATTCCATGAAAAACTCCTGAAGGGTCTAATTAGCAATAAGGAAAAGAAACTGCACAGACTGAGGCTAAGAATGAGATACTCTGCAGCAGCCAGCACAACAACTAATAATACAAACATTGACAGTCACCAACAGCAGGACTGCACTGTTAACCTCTCAGACTACACACCTAATCAAGCAGAGTCCTCAGTATTATCAAAGGGTCTCACATTCTGCCCTACCAAGCCTATGGACAAGATTGAGCTGTGCAGTGACCTGGAAGAATTCTTCAGAAGGCTGCGTCTTAAGGAGTTCTTTCACAACAGACACAACCAAGATTATGCCAACACTGCAGAAGGAGAGCCACTGCACATGAGCAGGGAGAAGCAAAAATCCAACTGGATCCCACAAACCGGGCGTAACCCCACAATGGACCGGTACATTGAAAGCTTCAGACACCGTGCCAAAACCACCATCCTGGACAAAGTAAGGAAACAAACATATAATCTGACACTGATGGAGAGGAGAGCCATAGAATCGCTAAAGGCCAACCACAACATAACAATCAAACCTGCGGACAAGGGAGGAGCAGTGGTCATAATGAACACCACAGACTACCTGCGGGAAGCGCACAGGCAACTCTCTGATTCAAAGTATTACACCCAACTGCAGGAGGATTCAACTAAAAAATACATGAGAGAACTCAACAGGATCATTAAAACACTCCCGATCCGCACAAGAGAACAAATTCTGGACCTGATACCAGCTAACCCAAAACCTGGCACATTCACAAATAGGGTAACCCTGGGCGCCCTATTATCTCTGGATCTGGCACACTTACTGAGAATATTTATGGCTGGGTGGAGGGCATTCTAAAACCACTTGTCAGAAACACACCCAGCTATATCCAGGACACCACCGACCTGCTAAACAAACTGAATGCCATTGGCCCCCTCCCAACAGCAACACTACTAGCAACCATGGATGTAGAGTCACTTTATACAAACATCCCCCACGAGGATGGGATTTCAGCCTGCAAATACTTTCTGGGACCGCAGGAGCCACTTACAGAGACAGTGACTAAATGCATCGTATTTATTCTGACCCATAACTACTTCACATTTGGAAATGACACATACCTCCAGACAACCGGGACCGCTATGGGTACTCGGATGGCGCCACAGTATGCCAATCTGTTCTGCGCACCTCTGGCGAACAGGACCTCCTACAGTTCCATGACAACTTCAATACGTTCCATCCGACCATCAACCTCAAACTCACCCATTCCCCGGAAGAAGTACATTTCCTAGACACCATCATCGCCATAAAGAACAACCAACTACAGACTTCTGTATACCGCAAACCTACAGACAGAGCCAGCTATTTGAGGGACAACAGCTTCCACCCGACACACACCGAAAATGCAACCATCTACAGTCAAGCCATACGATACAACCGGATATGCTCTGACACAGCAGACAGATAACAGATGAAACTAAGATCAACCTGTACAAGAATGATGGGAAGAAAAAAGTATGGAGAAGGCTTGGAACGGCTCATGAACGGCTCATGATCTGAAGCATACCACATCATCTGTAAAACACGGTGCAGGCAGTGTGATGGCATGGGCATGCATGGCTTACAATGGCACTGGGTCACTAGTGTTTATTGATGATGTGACTGAAGACAGAAGCAGCCAGATGAATTCTGAAGTGTATAAGGATATATTGTCTGCTCAGATTCAGCCAAATTCAGCGAAGTTGATTGGACATCACCACTTTACAGATGGACAATGACCCAAAACATATTGCGAAAGCAACCCAGGAGTTTTTTAAGGCAAAGAAGTGGCATATTCTGCAATGACCGAGTCAATCACCTGATCTCAACCCGATCGACCATGCATTTCACTTGCTGAAGACAAAACTTAAGGCAGAAAGACCCACGAACAAACAACAACAGAAGACAGCTGCAGTAAAGGCCTGGCAAAGCATCACAAAGGAGGAAACCCAGCGTTTGATGATGTCCATGCGTTCCAGACTTCAAGCAGTCATTGCCTGCAAAGGATTCTCAACAACAATAAAAGTGACAAAAACCCTCCACAGTAAAGCATAAAGCAACTGTAAATATTACTGTATGTTCATTTGCATGTCTTAGACAGGTCTGCAACCCTGTCTTTCCCCATTATCGCCCAGCATACAGCGCTTCCACTGCAGCAAGGGATTCTGGGAAATGACATGCAAATGAGCACTCAGTGCCACCTTTTGTCTCAGGCTCGTATTGCAGATCCTCAAGCCAATGCATGCTGTTTTAAACACAGCTTTTAGACAGAGGCTGGGATGAGATGCAAAGCCATTAAATCCACTCACAGACATGTTTCAACCTTGATGGGTATCATCAGTATATATATATATATATATCCTCAGGGCCCTTCTGATCCTGACCCCTATGTGAGAAACTGCCCCAATTACATGTCTGCATAGTGTGGTGCACCTGCTGGCTCAAAGGACTCCTGAGTCTCCCGATTGTTGGTAGTGGGGATTTCCCCATGACAGGCGTATGAGGTAGTGCAGAGTTCTACTCACAGTTGGTACAGCGCCTCCATCCCATCCAGATCCCCACGATAGCAGGGAGGAGTTTCTGAAAGGGAACTCCTAGGTGCACCTTCTCCCTGAGTAACTCCTCTCACAGGCAAGAAGGGTCTTTTCATGGGCATCTTTATTAGCATGTCGTGTGGTAGACTGCCCATCACAGCGGCCGACACTTAGGCGTACATCTTGTAGTGGCTCTCCATTCAGTACCTCCTTATTCTTTAATCAAGTTGTCTTTCCACCTCTCCCCTAAGGGAGACCACCAGCTGTGCAAGAGCCCTGGACACAGTATGTACTCAGCTTGTCACTTTGACACGTGCCTCTCTGACAGACAGACTTGAACTGCTGCAGACCTTGAACTCCAGAGATCAACCACTAACTTTTGGAAGTGCTGTGCAATATATAGACTCCAGAAAGACCCACCTCTGTGTCACTAACAGTGGACACAAAGCATGCTGTCACTACCTTTGCTACATATGACACATCACAGGGGTTGAGGGCAAACCTCCATGATAACTACTGGCAATCCTGCCTTCTTACCAGGAGTTACTGCTCAGTATGAGAGAGATCTGTACACCAATTTTACACATGGCTACATTATATATATATATATATATATATATATATATATATATATATATATATATATATATATATATATATATATATATATATATATATATATACATACATACATATACATACACACACACACACACACACTCAGTCCCACAGACACCCACAGACACACATACATTACCTTCCTGCCCCCCCAGGCCAGCACACCACTGTGCTATGTCGGCTTTAACAAATACAGGGCACTGCCCTCCTGTCCCATGGACTTACTATTATCAGCCCTGCCTATGAACCGTGGCCAGGGACTGATAACAGTGAACACCAAATACATTGTGTATATCTCTTTCCCTCTTCTCCTGTGCAGCCACACCAGTTTCACCTGACTAACGTCGACTCTGCCCCTGTGTGGCAATGTCTTTACGCAACTTCTACTGAAGTTAGGCCTTCAACACAATGTTTATAAAACCATTCAAATAGGTATAGTTATTTAAGCCCGGTTAAAGGTTAAACTTATGTAACAGGGTATGTCTTTTCGGCCTGTCTTTCCCCTCCCTGTTATGTAAGTCCTGCTAGCTGCAGGCTGTAAGAGGTTAATTCTGTGGGCTTGTGACCCCCCTTCATGCTCATCTCTGATGGACAGAAGAAAGATGGCCTGTGTAAGCCTGTGTAAGCCTATCAGGGATAGGTATAGACCATGAGCCTGCCCCTTCTGCTTCCTGATTTGGGGCAGTGCCAAATTTAGTCAGTCCTGCTCTGGATGAGGAAGGGAGCAGTAGGGTTATGAGTCTCTCCCATCGCGGGATGAGCGTGTCCACCTCCAGCCCCTGGGGCTGGGGGAACATCTGTTTAGACCAACAAATGCCCTGTAATATCTGGGGCAAGCATCATCCAGAGGGCTGGAGCCTCTGAGACCCTGCACCGCTGTATGAAGAAGATCTGCAGTGATTGCCAATAAAGACCCTTGTTCATCATACTCCTGTCTAAGTGTCAGTCCCTGTGCAGGAGGGAAGAAGCATTCAATAGTGGGGACTGCTCTCCAGACATCCTGGAGCCCACTACTGCTGGAGGTGCTAAGCACTCTGAGAAGAAGTTCAGAGAATGAACCTAAGCCTGTCCTGATCTCGCACCATCGCAGATCAAACTGAGCTCTCCTGACCCTAACAGGTATTCACACCACACACTAGGTAGCAGAAGCAGTGTATCTCCCACACCAGGGGAGAACAGTGCTACACTTATAAATGGAAAGGCTTTATTTGGTAAATAAAGCTATAAAACAATGTACAAAGAAAGTGAGGGTATCAAATCACATTAGAAATTGAATGTAAAATAATTACCTAAGCTGCCAATCAAACTATTCTCCTGGGATAGATCGGCGAATCTCCTCCTCCCAGGGCTATTGAAATGGTCGCCTTCTGACTGTGCTGCAGCTGCAACGTAACATTATATTACAAAGTGAAACACATTATGGTTACAGCTTTGAGCTTGGCAATAGGCAGCCTGCTGCTGGTAACACTGCAACAGATCTGTTTGTGATACTTTGTTGCCAAAGAAAGGAGTGTGGGAGAGCTTGTTTCAAAAGAGAAAGTGGATGTGGTGGATGTGACTTTCTAAATGGTTGCTAAACTGCCAAAAAATGCTCAGCACATTATTAAAACGCATTTTAAAGAATGGCACTAAGAGTTGGAAACAATATGGAAGAAAACGCTGTAAGTTTGATCTAATACTACCCAACTGATTTATTAAACAAAACACATAGGATTTTGAAAGTCTTGCGGCTTTAAAGCAAGTAATAAAAAAAAAAATCCCAAAACAGAATTGTGGGATATAAGAATTGGTGTTTGAGTCCCACAAATCAGATCTATCATCATTGTGTCGGTGGATCTTATACCTTCACCTCATGACCTCTTGGATAGGGACCTACTACAGGACTTTATGTGGTAATGTCTAGGTTTTCTGTTTTACCCTGCGCACATGTCAGCTCTGGGGACCTCCTGGTTCCCGAGATACCCACCGATGAAGGGAGTGCCGGAACGTCCTGGTATTTAAGTCCCCTCAGTAGCAAGCAGCGACAGATGATGTTGGGATTTCCTATTATAGCCTGTATGACATAGGAGATTTAAGTTGACATTTTGTTTCCCCTGGAGGGAACTGTAACACGCTTCCTTCACAGGTAAGTATCTCCCAGGAGCATTTCAGCTATGGGGTTCTCCTGGTTCTTTTAAAATAATGGAGCGGAGGGGTAATAATAATAATAATTGTATAACAGGAGGGGTATGGGGAAGGGGGACCACGCTCAGCAGATAATGCAGTCTTCGAGCGGTGCTCGGCTGGGATAACAAATTATAATAGTGACAGAGAAGAAAAAGATCCCAGATACGTAAGCACTCAGGCTCCTACGGAATAGTATAGATACATTGAATAGTGTAAAAATGAATACTTCACTTTTATTTATGGGTGATAAAAATTGTACAGTGGGGGCTGCTGCTTTTACCTGGGAAAATCCTTTCATTTTATTATGCTTCAGGCACCACAGCAAAATGACATGTGAAGCTGCACGTGTTCCTGAAAAATCAATGTACAGAGATATATGAGAAAAATATATGTATTGTTATTGTTAGACTCTAATCCATTTCTTTCACACACAGAGATAGAGTGACTTGCACAGGTCACACATAGCCAATAGGTTACCAAAGTAACAGAATGTATTTCCATATAGAAACATTAGTAAATAATGAAATGATTGGGGCTTCGTGGCAGGAAACCTCAATGGGAGGTGTAGTGTTTCCCTCATCCTCTTAACTTAGAACAGCTGTTGAATGCTTTTCTTCCCCCGAAACCTGCACACGCCAGCTTACACATTTAATAAGCTCAGAAGGAAGGTGCAGAGTACATTTCTGGTGAGTGATGGAGCTTTCTATCGCATCCATTTAATGGGGACAGTGGGACAATTGTCAGTGTTATGGCCTGTTGACAAACTGTAAGGAATTATATATATATATATATATATATATATATATATATATATATTATATAATTTATATGTGTGTACACATGTACACATGTGTGTGTATATATATTAATTTGCATGCACACATGCATGCAACATGCTTTTGTAAGTAGCTCCCATATTATGTAATTGAGGGAGTCATTAGTAGAAACATTGTAACTGTTCCCACACAACATTAACCCACTTTTAAACGTGACTTTTTTTTTTTTTTTTTTTTGCAGTTTTGCAAACTTGGAATAAGCATTTATTGTCAGATCTAATCCAGGCTGCTTGATTTATTACATTTTTTGGCACCTTATAAAAATACCTCCTGAGCACAGATTTCAGTATATTCGTAGAATTCAGAAAAATGGAGTCAAGGTGTTAGATACATTGACCATTATAACTTAACATACAAATCAAAGAAGCCACCCACAAAATATATATACAATTCCCCCTCCCACGCTGCCCACACAACTGCCCCAATACACACACACAATACCCCCTCCCAATACAAAACGAACCCCCATACAGACACCACTACCCCCAATACAAAACGACCCCCCATACAGACACCACTACCCCCCCCCAGATACAGACACCACACCTCCAGATACGAACACCCCCCCACCAGATAAACACCACTACTGCCTGCAAATAGAAACACCACCCCCCCCCCCAAATATAATTCCTCCCCTGCACAAATACATTTACCAACCCCCCATACACTTACCAACCCCCCACACCAAATACACGTACCCCCCCCCCCCAATATACTTACCACTTACCTTTTGTTGCCGCTGGACCATGGCTCTCCTCAGCTGCTGCCTTCTCCCACTGCTGGGTGCACCTGGAAGTCAGGCTCAGCTTCCAGCGCACACCAGAGAGGCCCGGCGTGGGACGAGGTAGCAGTTGGGGAGAGCCGGGAGCCGGCGGCAGCAACCAGAGACCCGCGCAACAACTGGGCCCGGGACACTTGTCCTGCCCGGCTCTCCTCCCCTGTCGGTGGCCCTGTTTAGACATACACTTTTCAGCCGTCAGCTTCTCTTGCCTTGTTACCATTTAGTTATACAGTAAATACCCAGGAGCTTAAATAATAAATGTGGTTGGATAGAATAGAGTCAAAGACAACATCATGGGAGGAAAATTAATTCCCATGGGTGCTCAACTCCACCCCGCCCCCTCCACCCCCTCCACCCCGCCCCCTCCACCCCCTCCACCCCGCCCCCTCCACCCCCTCCACCCCCTCCACCCCGCCCCCTCCACCCCCTCCACCCCGCCCCCTCCACCCCCTCCACCCCGCCCCCTCCACCCCCTCCACCCCGCCCCCTCCACCCCCTCCACCCCCACCCCTCCCCCCCTCCCTCTCCCCCCCCCTCCTCTCCCCCCCCACCCCCTCCCCCCCCACCCCCCCTCCCCCTTCCCCCCCAACCCCTCCCCCCCTCCTCCTCCACCCCCTCCCCCTCCACCCCTTCCTCCTCCACCCCTCCTCCTCCCCACCCCTCCCCCCCTCCCCCCCCACCCCTCCTCCTCCCCCCACCCCTCCCCCCACCCCTCCCCAAACCCCTCCCCAACAGATCATAGACGTAGCCCCTTTTCTGTTGGGGTGCTTTGCTCCTTTGTACATATTGTACTGTTAGTGTACTTGGCTGTATTTTCCT